>NC_044919.1:33288089-33371668 GCF_003576645.1 Ipomoea triloba | reverse complement strand
ATATATATATATATATATATATATATATATATATATATATATATATATATATATATATATATATATATATATAACTGTTATGTAATTAATTTGATGAAAGAATATATATATATATATATATATATATATATATAACTGTTATGTAATTAATTTGATGAAAGAATATATATATGGTTGGTAATAATTAAAGAATTGATGTGAAATGAAGGTGTTGGCCCCACTTCCCATTGGATTTGCGGTGTTCATGGTCCACCTTGCCACTATCCCCATCACCGGAACCGGCATAAACCCGGCGAGGAGTTTCGGAGCGGCGGTGATTTATAACGACGACAAGGCCTGGGATGAGCACTGGATCTTCTGGGTGGGTCCCTTCGTCGGAGCTCTGGCCGCCGCAGTCTACCACCAGTACATCCTAAGAGGCTCCGCCATCAAGGCTCTCGGATCCTTCCGGAGCAACGCCTAATAATTATTTGTCTATCTGCGTTTTCAAACTGTAGATAAACCAAGAAGCTAAGAACAAAAACGTATCCCGTTTGGGGATATTATTCTGTCCCGCTTGCACTCATTTTCCATTTCCATCACTTGAATTCCGTGTTTGGTTTGGCTGTATCTATGTGTTTGGTTCGCTTTTTTTTTTTTTTTTTTTTAATCATCACCCTATCCTATTTATCTTCTTGTGTATTATCGTTGTTCTCTCGTAAATTAAGTAATTTTTTTTTTTCCTTTTTATCTCCGTAATTATTTTATTGGATTGTTTTTAATGTTTATTGTTGCATGATTTTTTTTTAATTTTTTTTTTTCAAACTACAACCAATCAATATAATATAATATCTCATTAGAGAATGAACGTTGAGAAGAAAATTAAGAGAATATATAATCTCGCCTAGGACCGATTAATAGCTGCTTAGGCGCTGGCTGACCACTTAGCGTATCACTTCGGTGGTCTAGGCGGTCGACCGTCTAGGCCTCCTAGGTGCCGACTAGACACCGACTAGGTTGCCTAGTTCCCCGATTAGCTATTGTTTTCATCTTTTTAAAATGAGTTATTTTACTCAAAACGACTTCAACTCTAAATTTTTTAGGTTAATATTTAATATTAACTATTAAAGTATTAAATAATTTATAATTATAAGTCTTAAAAATTTTAAAATATGTATACAAGTTTTTTAAAAATAAAAAAATAAAATAAAAAATATATAGACGTCGATTAATCCTAGCTAGGCTCTCCCGAGCAACCAAAATTATTGCATAACTTATTTATTTATTTATTGAAAACCATAACTTTTTTATATATTTGTATTAATTTTGATTTTTCTTATTCTTTTTCCCATATATTACTTTTCTTCAAATCCAAGCAACCAAAATTATTGCATAACTTTTTCTTTTTACTTAATATATTATAATTATATCACTTTTTGATTGATTTTCATAAAGTAATAATTTCTTAGTTTTCAAAACATGGTGTGTGCGCATTAACTTATATATAAAATTTATATTTATGTATAAATTACTAAATGTTTGAGTAGCTTATATAGCTCGGTTTTTTTTCGGGCGTGTAACGGTCCAGAAATATTTTATTGTAATTTATAATGTCTTTTGTATTTGAACCTTATTATGAGTGTGATATTTTGTCATTGATATTTCTAATGTCATTTAAACTTTGCCCCTATTCAAGATGATTTTCTGGGTCCACCCTTGCGTAGTAGTAAGCGTTTGATATATACCTTGATGCCTATGCAACGAGCTCGACCTACTACGTGCTTGATCTTACAACCCATACAACATGTCTAACTATAATATTGACAAGATCAGAACCAAACTCGCGATTTTCAAATACTATAATCATATATATTCTACTCATTTAGTCACCTCTTTTGAAAAATATATATTTTTAGGTGGATGGTACTTGGTAGTATGTCTCAGTCACCGGTGATCGAGGACCATTTGTACTTTGTAAAATTAAAATTAAACGGACTAACGATTGATTGTCAGAATGGTAAGTATTTAAGTCTTGGTGGTGGTCATTTTCATGTACTAACATAATTAATAATGAATTGTGTTTAACTCAATTAATATTCAAGCGTTCTTATCCTCAAGTTTTGTTTAATAAATTTCTTCTTATACTTTTTGATCTTAAAATATGTGAATTGATTAACTTACCACTGTCTTGTTTACATTAGTTTTCAAAACTCTGAAAGGTGAAGATTTAATATTCATTGAGTAATGTTTTTATGATGTTTATTAGCATTGTTTATAAATTAAATATGACCTTTTAGGTTAGTGTTTAAGATAAAATAAGATGACTTTAAAAAGGGTCTAAGCAAAGTCTCATGCGACAATTGCAAAAATCTAACAAAAACCACAATTGTGGTTAAGAGCATCCTTATCAATAGAGTATTTTTGCGGTATTTGAGGAGTTTTTGTTAGTGTGATTATGAAAGATAAAATAGAGAAGATGAAAAAAATAAAAAAAACTAATCTGATATAACAAAAAAAAATTAAAAAAGTAAAACTATGGTCAGACGCGCTTGACACGTCCCGTGCACGTGCCCGCTAGGCACGCTAGTTGCAGCCAAGCACGCGTGGTTGCAACTAGTTTCCAATTCTCTATTTAGATTTACTGTTCTAATATCTTGGTATTTACAAGTCATTTTTTTTTCTCTTTCTTCATTTCTCTGACATTCAAATAAGTCATTCTTGTACTATAAACTCCTCAATATCCGTTGACGAGGATGCCCTAATAAGTAGGATGACCATGAATGAAGTGCCAGGTGATAAGATTAAATATTACTCTTTTAGGTGAACATTCGAGAGGAGATAAGATGACCCGAATTGGCTTTTGGGTAGATGGTTCTCGAAAGTGTTGGTAGTGATAATGATGGATTAACTTACTCTTAATTATTTTTATGTCTTTTGTGTGTAATTTAATTAAGGATTAATGATTTCAATAAAGAAGGTACTAGAATAACAGGGCGTTTGGTTGGGAGGGATGAATTAGGGTGGAAAATAATTGTAATTCCGTGGAATTGCAATTCAATGAATAAAGTAGGAATTGAAATTACAGTGTTTGGTATGCAGAAATAGGAGGACATGGAATTGAAAGTGAATTGAAAGGTAAGAAGTGACAAAATGACTAAAATGCCCTTATGTTGTGGTAGATGTTGTTCTAATAGTAGTAGTAATAATAGTAGTAGTAGTAATAATAATAATAATAATAGTAATAATAATAATAATAATTCTTTCAAAAAATAGTAATAATTCATTCAAATAATAATAATAATAATAATAATTCTTTCAAAATAATAATAATAATAATAATAAATAATTCTTTAAAAATAATAATAATAGTAGTAATAATAATAATAATAATAATAATTATTATTATTATTATTATTATTTCATATTTAAAAAAAAAAGAAAAAAAACACAAAAGGGTATAGGAGGAGGGGCAAAATTGTCTTTACACCAACAAATTGCCCCTCCTCTCCACCAAATTACCCCATGAATTGCAATTCATCATTTGGAGGGAATTGCAATTCCACGGAATTGCAATTCCCTCCAACCAAACACTACAGTTTGAGAATTCACTGAATTGCAATTCAATGAATTGTAATTTCCTCCAAACTACTTCCAACCAAACAAATGCATTGAGAACATGGTAGGTCAACATGCTTGTGGTTAAAGATAATGTTCCTTAAAATACATTGGCCCACACCTCATCTGCCTTGTCTGCTCCTCTTCATCATCTCTTCCCACCCATTGTTTTCAATCTCGGTTGGTGAGGCTTTACCTGTTTCACTCATAATTGCTTTTCATTTTTGCCACTAAATTATTGTCTACCATTTTTTTCTCGTCTTTGGATATATATGAATTGAAGAGAGACAAATTTAAAGTGGTATGTGCATTCATGGGAGTTGAAGTTGTCATACTCCAAAAAAAAAAATAGTTTAAATTGATGATGTGTATTGAATAAAACTCACTTCAGTATAATGAATATATAATTACAAAAATCATTATTTTTCTTTATAAATCATTAGCATATAAGATAAGATAAGATTGGATCCACACTCCTAGCAAATAGATGAGTTTTTGTTGAGTTTTTGTTGTTTTTTTTTTTGTTTTTTTTTTTCAAATTCACCTTGAACAAATTAAATGAGAATTCACCCTAAGCGCTCACCAGTCACCTCTAGTCGGTGTTGGTAAATTATTGTGTGGATCATGGTCCATGTAACTGTGTGAACAATAAATACAATATATATTTTTAATATACTAAAAGTATATTATTTATTTATTAAATGTACATTATTTGATAATATATAAAAAGTTATGCACTTTATATATACAAATAATGTACTTTTAATATATTAAAAATGTATTTTTTTTTATTTATGATTCACACAAATGTGTGGATTATGATAGCAAATTATACCGTGCACCACGGTGCACCTAGCAATGTGCACCACGTACCTAAACGACGTCGTTTTGAGCATTGTAAACTAATCGTCCGTTTTTTTTAGAAATCACGTTTCCCGTTTCGGCCGATCTCTGTATTTATGTTAATATTCTGTGTATTCCAGGCAATCATTCTGTGTATTCTAGGCAACCGTTATGTGTATTCTAGGCAACCGTTATGTGTATTCATGTTAGTAACACATGTTGTGATGTGTTTGTGCATTCGAATGTTTAGGAGGATGAGTTCTGTGTATTTTGTGTCAATATTCTGTGTATTCATGTTATTAACACAAGTTGTGATGTGTTTGTGCATTCGAATATTGTGTGTCAATATTCTGTGTATTCTGGGCAAACATTCTGTGTATTCTAGATAATGATTATGTGTATTATAGATAATGAATTCCCTGGAGTCATTCGCATTCGCGTCCACTAATACCAAAACGACGTCGTTTTACGTACGTGGTGCACATTGCTATGTGCACCGTGGTGCAGGGTATAACGATTGGATTATGATCTAGGGAATAATGATTGGTCTGTGTTGTAATGGGTCGGGAAATCCCCATTTCAATTATCTGATCATAAAGTTGGCCTATAAGAATGGGCTGATGAATGAGCCCAAATATACCTTTAGTCTCATTGCCCAAAACACAGACTAGTATAAAGGCCCTGGCCCACTAAATATTTTCAGTGGAACTATAAATAATTTATACTTCCTCCGGTCCACTAAATATTTTCAGCCACAGGATGTATTTAATCATGACTTTTGTAGATTGCACTAAATACCTGAGATTGCACAAAACACAACATGTAACCAGTTATGCCAAAAACAGCAAAATAATGCTGAAAATAGCAATACACAATATTAATTGCAGGTTTACAGCATGTAAGATCAAGGAACTTACACACACTGCAACTTTTGAGTATTATATGACTATATGAGATACAATTCAACACAAGAGGGTGGTACATTACATATTGAATCTACATTATATTATTTCGCACAACAAACTTTGAGTTAGAACTGCGGCTAGCTAGGTGCGTGGTTGAGTTTTGAGCTATTATCAGGGTTTAATTTGTTTTTATATATTGTACGAATGTACGTAATAGAGGTTATAGGCAAGTGGAAATTTAAAAGTGATTCATTGGTAGCTATTCTGAAGGTCCTAAAAGGATATGGATATGTGTGTGTGTATATATCATATCGCTAGTGTGGTCAGTTGGATATGTGGGAGGAATTAACGAACATTGTCATATGGAACATATTTATTGAGAGGCAAATATTTTTACAGATTTGATGGTAACACAAGCTAGTGAGGGCATTGCCAGACCATGCATGCCTTGTTTAAATTTTAGATTGGCTTTGCTCTTTTACCTTTTTTTTTTTTTTTTTTTGAGTACTGCTCTTTTACTTTTATCCCACGGAATAATGAAAATAAGTTATTATGCAATTTTAGATAGTCAATTTCTTAACTTGAATAAGCTTGTACCCTTTTTATACCTAACTAATAATGATTTATAGCTAAGACATTTTCCGAACTAAGTCATATTTCAATTTTTTACATCGGAACAAGTATTTTGTTCATTGACTTCATTTTTTGTTGATAACTAAACACTTAAAAATCTCAAAAATCAGATAATTTTCAAGAGCCATTTTCTAAGTTTAGGTACAGTCGACCCTAAATCATTAACTAATTAATTATTAAAACATATTTAATTTGAGGCTGGAATTTTTAATTACTTTGGGGCAATCTTTGGCGCTGATTATTTTGGGAGAAGGGCGTTACTGATTGAAGGTGCCATCCAAATGCTTGTAGCCCAGGGTGTGGTAAGGGGAATTCTCGCAGCATAAATAGTATAAATTGCATTGGAGAGAAATATATATACTGAATTACTACCATTAGTAATTCTAGTCTAAAATTGTATTACGAATAGGAACGTAGGGAATAATATATTTTATTAGGAATTTTATTTTAATTTACAATTATATTAGGGATAGGAATTGTATTACCATATTTTTTACAATATTACGCAAACCATAATATTATACGTCTGTTTTGGGCGGAAAGTTAAAACTGAGGATATTGTTTTTATTAATAGTATAGATATAGATTATATTGCAGATAAATATATATACTGAATTATTACCATTAGTAATTATAGTCTAGAATTGTATTACTGAATTATTACCATTAGTAATTATAGTCTAGAATTGTATTACGAATAGGAACGTAGTAGTAATTATAGTCTAGAATTGTATTACGAATAGGAACGTAGGGAAGAATATATTTTATTAAGAATTCTATTTTAATTTACAATTGTATTAGGGATAAGAATTGGAATTCTATTTTAATTTACAATTGTATTAGGGATAAGAATTGTAATTCTATTTTAATTTACAATTGTATTAGGGATAAGAATTGTATTACCATATTTTACAATATTACGCAAACCATAATATTATAGGTCTGTTTTGGGCGGGAAGTTAAAACTGAGCATATTGTTTTTATTAATAGTATAGATTAGTAATGCTAGTCTAGAATTGTATTACGAATAGGAACGTAGGGAAGAATATATATTTTATTAGGAATTCTATTTTAATTTACAATTGTATTAGGGATAGGAATTGTATTACCATATTTTACAATATTATGCAAACCTTAATATTATAGGTCTGTTTTGGTCGTGAAGTTAAAACTGAGGATATTGTTTTTATTTAATAGTATAGATTGCATTGCAGAGAAATATATATACTGAATCATTACCATTAGTAATTCTAGTCTAGAATTGTATTACGAATAGGAACGTAGGGAAGAATATATTTTATTAAGAATTCTATTTTAATTTACAATTGTATTAGGGATAAGAATTGTATTACCATATTTTACAATATTACGCAAACCATAATATTATAGGTCTGTTTTGGGCGGGAAGTTAAAACTGAGGATATTGTTTTTATTAATAGTTTAGATTGCATTGCAGAGAAATATATATACTGAATCATTACCATTAGTAATTCTAGTCTAGAATTGTATTACGAATAGGAACGTAGGGAAGAATATATTTTATTAGGAATTCTATTTTAATTTACAATTGTATTAGAGATAGGAATTGTATTAGCATATTTTACAATATTACGCAGACCATAATATTATAGGTCTGTTTTGGCGGGAAGTTAAAACTGAGGATATTGTTTTTATAAATAGTATAGATTGCATTGCAGAGAAATATATATACTGAATTATTACCATTAGTAATTCTAGTCTAGAATTGTATTACGAATAGGAACGTAGGGAAGAATATATTTTATTAGAAATTATATTTTAATCAAAATTGATAATGGGTGAATGAGAAATTGGTTTTCAAAGTTGACCCATTTGAGTTAGAAAAATTTAGAGAAAAACCTTTGAAGTAATTTTTGTCCCACATTGGTTTGAGAAGTGGTTTGCACCACTACTTATACAAGAGTTTTTCTAAAGCTTATTGAATTTTATACCACAGAGGCTCTCTCTCGCGCGCAAGGGGGGGGGGGTGCAAATAAAATCCCAAAATGAACTTAAAAAGGCTTGACTCGTGGGTCGACAACTGCATGCATGAATGTCGTTCAGAAAATTGGTTGGCCTTGCGGGTTGAATTATGCCAAATTTTCATATTTTTTACAATATTACGCAAACCATACCATAATACTATCGGTCTGTTTTGGGCGGGAAGTTAAAACTGAAGATATTGTTTTTATTAATAGTATAGATTGCATTTGAGAGAAATATATATACTGAATTACTACCATAATACTATCGGTCTGTTTTGGGCGGGAAGTTAAAACTGAAGATATTGTTTTTATTAATAGTATAAATTGCATTGGAGAGAAATATATATACTGAATTACTACCATTAGTAATTCAAGTCTAGAATTGTATTACGAATAGGAACGTAGGGAAGAATATATTTTATTAGAAATTCTATTTTAATTTACAATTGTATTAGAGATAGGAATTGTATTACCATATTTTACAATATTACACAAACCATAATATTATAGGTCTGTTTTGGGCGGGAAGTTAAAACTGAGGATATTGTTTTTATTAATAGTATAGATTGCATTGCAGAGAAATATATATATTGAATTATTACCATTAGTAATTATAGTCTAGAATTGTATTACGAATAGGAACGTAGAGAAGAATATATTTTATTCAGAATTCTATTTTAATTTACAATTGTATTAGGGATAGGAATTGTATTACCATATTTTACAATATTACGCAAACCATAATATTATAGGTCTGTTTTGGGCGGGAAGTTAAAACTGAGGATATTGTTTTTATTAATAGTATAGATAGATTGCATTGCAGAGAAATTCATATACTGAATTTTTACCATTAGTAATTCTAGTCTAGAATTGTATTACGAATAGGAACGTAGAGAAGAATATATTTTATTCAGAATTCTATTTTAATTTACAATTGTATTAGAGATAGGAATTGTATTACCATATTTTACAATATTACGCAAACCATAATATTATAGGTCTGTTTTGGGCGGGAAGTTAAAACTGAGGATATTGTTTTTATTAATAGTATAGATAGATTGCATTGCAGAGAAATTCATATACTGAATTTTTACCATTAGTAATTCTAGTCTAGAATTGTATTACGAATAGGAACGTAGGGAAGAATATATTTTATTAGGAATTTTATTTTAATTTAGAATTGTATTAGGGATAGGAATTGTATTACCATATTATACAATATTACGCATACCAAATTATTATAGGTCTGTTTTGGGTGGGAAGTTAAAACTGATAATATTGTTTTTATTAATAGTATAGATTAGAATTATTATATTAGGCTTTAATTTTTATTTTACATTTATTATGAACCTCAATCCTTGTAACTTAGCTTCTTTTTAATTATTATAATGAATGAATATTCTGTCTAGCTCTGATGCATACCTACTTCCAGCACTTATATTTTAAGATTTTAATTTTGTTTTGAAAAGGACATAGACAATAATGATGGGTGATTACTCAACAATGAAAAGAGGGTTCTGGTATTCTCATCACAATAATTTTTTATTATCATCGACTTCAAACAGTAAAAAATAATTTAAGGGTGAAATAAAATAATAAATACAGAAAAAATAAAACAAAAATAGAATAACAGATGTTTACATGTTAAAACACCAATTAATCTTTATTCCATAGACCTTGGTCCACACATTTGTGTGAACCATAAATAAAAAGTATATTTTTAATATATTAAAATTACATTATAATGTACTTTTAATATATTAAAAACATGGTTGAAAAAATCACTAAGGGCTCATCGAGCGAACTGGGGCGCCTAACGCCTAGAACACCTTGATAGGGATTAATCGTCGCCTAGGCGCCCGTGTATTTTTAAAAAAAAAATTATTTAAATTTTTTTAATTTCTTAAGACTTGATAATTATAAAATATTTAATACTTTAATAGTTAATACTAAAGTATTAAATATTAACCCTAAAAATATTTAGAATATGAACAATTTAGGGTAATTTGGCTCAAAATGATGTCGTTTTGAGTGAAATAACTCATTTTAAAAGGAAGGGAACAATAGTTAATCAGTTGACTAGGCGACCTAGTGGTGCCTATGCAACCTAGGAGGCCTAGTCGGCCAACCGCCTAGACCACCGATTATGGTGATACGCTAGGCGGCCCGGCCAGCTCCGATTAATCGATACCTAGGCGGAATTTTTGCAACACTAATTAAAAATGTTGTATTGTATGTATTAATGGTTTACACAATAATTTGTTTTAAAACGGGCAACTATGTACGCTACTAGGATCCGGTGGGAAAATTATGCTATGGACCCGGCTCCACACCCAACCAGGTTCATGTTCACAATTTAAAAATTCTGTAACCCCTCGGTTTTTCCGACAAAGTTAAGATTCGAGGATATCGTTATAAAATTTTTTTGGGCTATGACATTTAAGAGAAAACCATTCGGGGCTTGAAATAACTTTTTTTCTCTTAAGGATTAATTATCGATAAGCTACGAACTACGTATCGGTTACGAACCGAGAAAATTTTAAGGACGTAGATTCAATTCGAATTTTCTAGAATTGGGATTATTAAGTATCATACGATTAAGCCTGAATTTTTGATTAGCTCAAGAGAAATTCTAATTGGACTGTAAGGGATAAATTGTTACGGACTCTGAACCTAAATTTGGCGGATTACCGGAAAATTCCCAAAATTGGTGATTTGCGACGGGAATATTTTTACGATAATTTTGGTATTAGAATTTTCCCGAATTAAGTTATAATCCTCCGAACATTCATCTGATTTAAGCATAAACTGGCCAATTAAATTAATATCTTCATAAGGGATCCATGGGGTGATGACATGTGGCAAATCCAATCCTAGACTAAGATTTGGCCATTTAATGTAACATTAATGAGGTATGGAGGCTTTGTACTTGATTGCTTGGTCTTCAAGAACAATATCAAACAAGATCACACTCATCTCTCTCCTATCTCTCTCTCATTTTCGTGTAACACACTTAGGGAAGAAGAGGAAAATTATTTTAGTTTGATCTTCCATTGTGATCCAAGAATTCCTTAGGCATTTCTTCAACTCCAAGAGTTCTTCTATAGGTAAGAACTTCGGTTTTGTTCAGTTCAATCCCTCATAGGATTTAAGCTTGAACTTAAGATTTATGAAAATATTGTTATTATGGTATTATGTTAGGATCTTTGGTGAAGGAATCCAAGGAAAACACCATCAACTAGTACGGTTTTTAAAGGTTTCTACAAAGGTAAGGAATCCCTTAAGTTGGCTCAATCACTTGGATATAGACAATTGCTAGGAAATTATACGGTTAGGAATTTTTACGTGATGATTATGTGTTATGTTATGGATCTATAAATTGGCTTCAAAAATCCTTGCTTTGATTTTTGATAAATTTGTTATGCATGTTCATAGCTATTTTATGCATGTATATGTTGGATTTATGCTCATATAGGCTTATACTTGTGAAAATATTGAAGTAAAATCAAGTTAGTCTCTGGCAGTGACTTCCGTGAATTTCTGGGAAAAATAGGTAAGGTATTTTGGTCCAATTTTTTTTATACATGTAGTTCTATAAGTGTAGAAGCTGCATATAAAATTTCATAATTTTTGGAGTAGTATAAGTATGGTTTTCGATTTTTTTTCCAAAACTGGTCCAGAGAGGAAAAATGCTGGACAGCACACTGCCAAGGGCAAAAATGGAATTTTCTGTGATAATTCGTGAACCTTGATGACCAAAACTGTTTATGAACATCAAGTACTATGAGTTAGGGTCCTACCATAAAAATTTCAAGTGAAAAAGAGTTCGGGAACTATTTTTACCGGCTCAATCTTTCGGACTGCGCCAAGCTGAAATTTTCTGAAAAAGAATGGTTAGAAACAATTTTGACAAATATTATTTTTGTGCATTATATTAACATGGAAAATAATTATATTTTGAAAATTATTATGACTCTATACTTGATTTTCCGTGACGTGACTAATACTAACCTAAGCATGCGGGTTGGGAAAATATATCTGAGTGAGTTATTGGTGATGGAGTCGTGTGATGAATTAAAGGTGGATGTGTTTCGTACCCCACCGTGAGTTAAACGTGGATGTGTTTTGTACCCCACGTGAGAGTTGGAAAGGTGGATGTGTTGTGTACCCCACCGAGATCTAATAGTGGATGTGTTTCGTACCCCACTCGTGAATTAAAGGTGGATGTGTTTCGTACCCAACCGTGAGTTAAACGTGGATGTGTTTCGTACCCCACGTGAGAGTTGGAAAGGTGGATGTGTTGTGTACCCCACCGAGATCTAATAGTGGATGTGTTTCGTACCCCACTCGTGAATTAAAGGTGGATGTGTTTCGTACCCCACCGTGAGTTAAACGTGGATGTGTTTTGTACCCCACGTGAGAGTTGGAAGGTGGATGTGTTGTGTACCCCACCGAGATCTAATAGTGGATGTGTTTCGTACCCCACTTATGAGTAAGGCGAGAATTGTGTACCCCACGGGTGAATTAATGAACGTGTTATATGTTTGAATTACCGAGGATAAGTGAAACTGCTTGTTGTTAGAATGTTTGCAGGTCGATTGCGATTGATGGGTAATGTTATCTTGCCTTGCTATTACTGAAACCTATTTTTGAAACCTTTGTTTATTTTTCGAGTGACCATGGATCCCCTTACTTAGCCGTCGTGCTAACTACACTTCATTGTGTCCTTTATTAGATGCAGTATAGCGTGGGCCTCTGTGGCCCGATGAGCTCTGAATAGGATGGAAGTCGAGGTGGAAGACTACTCTATTCTAGAATAGGCACCCTGGAAGAATTATTTTCATATGTACATATTTGGATATTGATATGGTTATTTGAGGTCGTAAGTTTAGCCTTAGCGTTTAGGTATAGGAAAGATGCCTAAGCGTGGCGGTAACACCCAGTTTTCTGCTGGTTAGACGCTTCCGCAATGTATTATATTTTAAGGATTTTGTAATAAATCCAAGATGTGAAAATTGGGGTGTTACAAATTCTGTGTCCACAATTTAAAAATTGTGAACATAGAGTTCTGTAATTGTGAAGATAGGGTTCAACAATTGTGAACATAGAGTTCAACAACTGTGGATATATGGTTCAAAAATTATGAATATAGAGTTTAAAATTTGTGAACATAGAGTTCAACCATTGTAAACATAGAGTACTAAAACTGTGAACATGGACCTGGGTCCATCTTGCAAGGTGGACCCGGGTCCATGGCATAACAACCCATCCAGCTGACAGTGACCCAAACCCACAAACAATGCTCGATACCAAGAGGGAAGCATGGGTCCTAAGCGGTTGCCCAAAAAGTATATTATTTTTGTACTGAAGGTACATTATTTTTATACTGTAGGTACATTATTTTAGAGTACATTATTTTTGTACTGAATGTACATTATTTGATATATACTGTCAAATAATGTACGTATAGTACAAAAATAATGTACCTTCAATATAAAAATAATGTACTTTCTATTTTTGGTCCACACAGCTGTGTGGACCATGGTCCATGCAATAATTTGTCGTGGCGCCCAGCTTAAGTCCTAAGCGATTCCCAGCCCGTCTTTGCTCAAGACCGGCCCAACTTACCGACACCCCAACATTTGAGTAGTATATGACTTTTAACAGAAGAGTATGGTACATTACATAGGTAATATAATAAATCAATCAACATGGATGTGAGTATAAAAATTGTATTCATCGCAGCTGAACCTTGTAATAATCAAGGGTGCCTACGTACCCAGGTTTTGATGTTGTTGAATTCTGGGATCAAGCCACACGTAGTTCTTAGATTACAGAGTTTAGTTTGGCTAGCTGGCGGCTACAATATTAATATTTGGACTTTGGCTTCGGCTTTCCATTTTGGCGGACCTTCAATTCAGTCTTTTGTCCGACATGGCCGCTGGCCTTACTGCGACCGTCCACGCAATGCTTCTTAGATTCAGAGAAATCCATGTGTATCGTCCTCTTCTTGCCCTTCTTTTCCGCTTCTTCTTCTTCAGGGTACTTGCGTATCGACTTTTCTTGACGACCCACCATCTTTAATGGCGGCATTTGAGGAGCAACAACCTGAGATTCTTCTACAGATTTCTTCCCGAACCCTAATTTCTTGATTTCTGGGGAATGGGATGTTTTCTTTGGCGTAGAAGTAACCTTCAATAATTCTTCATCGTCGTCGTCGGAGTCTAAACCAAACTCGTCATCGGAAAACAAGTCATTAGATGCATTTCCCGGATCCTCATCAAACAACAACTTCACGATTCTGCTTCTATGCTTCTTCAGCTTGTGAGGGGCAATCAAAGACGCAACGCTCACCGCAGCTTCGATCAACTCCACCATATCCTGCTCTTTCTTCACGCCGAACATAACCCTAAACGTACTTTCCACATCCATTGTATTGATCGATCAACAAACTCTTTTTACAAATGAGTGTTTTGTATATATTTTCCTAGACGCCAAGACACAGAGCACTTGAGTGTGTGTTTTCTAATATTTCCTGCCCACTTGTGATTTGTGAATGCCTGCGCGGTGAACACAGTTATTTATATTATAATAAAACGGGAACTAAAAAAATAAGAGTGAATATAAAGTTAGACATATATATAAGGGGAACTAAAAAAATATGAGTCATTGATCAAATTAATGGTTTAGATTATTTTTTTGATTTTAGTATTTTTTTTTTTATAATTTTCCTATCATCTCCTACAAAAGAAATTTTGGTCTCCAAAATCAATGTTGTTTTTTCGGCCCAAATTTTTTTACTAACAAAAACCACATAAAAACTGCTAGTAGGATGCTCTATGGCCTTCCTGGACCGTGTGAAATTTTTAATGAAATTTTGCATGTGTGATTAGGAAAGGTAAAATGAGAAATAGGGGAAAAAAAAGAGGAAAAAAAAAAACAAAATCAAAACTGCAAAAAGAAAAAATAAATTTGAATTTACGGGCCTGCTTGGGCGCAAGAATTGCACCTCACGAGGCGCAACTTTTCCCTTAAGGTGGACCCCACTCCCCACTGCCAAAAGCTCTAAAATTACAAGAGAAAAATTTTCTCAAAAAGCTCACCCCCACATTTATTAAAAATCCATTCCTTAATTTTTACTATTTCAAAAATCCACCAAATTCAACTAATGTAGCCTAAACAAGTTACTAATTGGCTTAGGGGTGAGATTTTTCATATATATGCATTGCCCCTATGAGGAATATAATTGATAAGTGCATGAAAATGATAGCTAAAGAATTGAAGATTAGTAGATTACGGTCACATACTCACATAGGTCTACAGAGAGCAAAGTTGTGCTGCTAACGGCCAAACGCGCTTTTGTAATAAAGATGACAACCCACCAAAATAGTAGGAACTTACAAACTAAGAGATACTAAGGGAATCGGTTGACTAGGCAACCTAGTGGTGCCTATGCAACCTAGGAGGCCTAGGCGGTCGGCCAATCGCCTAGATCACTGATTATGGTGATACGTTAGGCGGCCGGTCAGCGCCGATTAATCAATACCTAGGCGAAATTTTTGCAATACTAATTAAAAATGTGTATTGTATTCATTGTTCACACAATAATTTGTTTTAAAACGGGCAACTATGTAAGCTACTAGGATCCGGTGGGCAAATTATGCTATGGACCGGGCTCCATCTTACAAGGTGGACCCAGGTTCATGTTCACAATTTAAAAATTCTATGTCCACAATTTTGAAACTCTATATTTTGTTATATACATTCAAAAATTGATTTATACAGTTGAATATAGAGTTATGAACTTGTGAATATAAAGTTCTGAAATTGTGAACATAGAGTTTTAAAATTGTGAACATAGAGTTCTGTAATTGTGAATATAGGGTTCAAAAATCATGAATATAGAGTTCAACAATTGTGAACATAGAGTTCTGTAATTGTGAATATAGGGTTCAAAAATTATGAATATAGAGTTCAACAATTGTGAATATATGGTTCAAAAATTATGAATATAGAGTTCAAAAATTGTGAACATAGAAATCAACAATTGTAAACATAGAGTACTAAAACTTTGAACATGGATCTGGGTCCAGCTTGCAAAGTGGACCCGGGTCCATGGCATAACAACGACCCATCCAGCTGACAGTGACCCAAACCCACAAACAATGCTCGACCAAGAGGGACCTTCAAGCATGGGTCCTAAGCAATTGCCCAACCCGTCACGCCTAGCTTAAGTCCTAAGCGATTGCCCAGCCCGTCTTTGCTCAGGACCGGTCCAATTTACACACACCGCAGAAGAGGGTGGTACATTCCATAGGGAATATAATAAATGAATGAACATAGATGTGAGTGTATAAAAATTGCATTAATCGCAGCTGAACCTTGTAATAATCAAGGCTGCCTACGTACCCAGGTTTTGATGTATGTTCTTGAATACTGGGATCAAGCCACACGTAGTTCTTAGATTACAGAGTTTAGTTTTTGGCTAGCTGGCGGCTACAATATTATTAATATTTGGACTTTGGCTTCGGCTTTCCATTTTGGCGTGCCTTCAATTAAGTCTTCAAAGAAGCCATACGTTGTCCGACATGGCCGCTGGCCTTACTGCGACCGTCCCCGCAATGCTTCTTAGATTCAAGGAAATCCATGTGTATCGTCCTCTTCTTGCCCTTCTTTTCCGCTTCTTCTTCTTCAGGGTACTTGCGTATCGACTTATCTTGACGACCCACGGTCTTTAATGGTGGCATTTTAGGAGCAGCAACCTGAGATTCTTCTACAGATTTCTTCCCGAACCCTAATTTCTTGATTTCCGGGGAATGGGATGTGTTCTTTGGCTTCAATAATTCTTCATCATCATCGTCGTCGTCGGAGTCGAAACCCAGCTCGTCATCGGAAAACAAGTCATTAGATGCATTTGTCGGATCCTCATCAAACAACAACTTGACGATTCTGCTTCTATGCTTCTTCAGCTTGTGAGGGGCAATCAAAGACGCAACGCTCACCGCAGCTTCGATCAACTCCACCATATCCTGCTCCTTCTTCACGCCGAACATAACCCTAAACGTACTTTCCACATCCATTGATATGATCGATCAACAAAGTCGTTTTAGAAATGAGTGTTTTCTAATATATTTTCCTAGACGTTAAGACACAGAGCACTTGAGTGTGTGTTTTCTAATATTTCCTTTCCACTTGTGAATGCCAGCGCGAGTGAACACATTTATAATAGTGAATGGCGGCGGTCGAACGAGGGAAAATTAGTTACACTCAATCTCATTATTATTGGGCTTTAGTCATTGTGATTGACAAATGAGAATAATTCATATTTAATTTTTATGTGGAAAATGCAAATTTAACTTTATTCATCCATTGTAAAATGTATATATCTATCTACCATATCTACATACGTACATATACAAAATTAATAAGAGCAAATAAAGTTAGACCCTTAACGGAAACAAAAAAAATGTTGGTGTAATTGTTTCTTGAAATGAATGGTTCATATTATTTTGATTTTAGTATTTTTTTTTTATGATTTTCCTTATTTACCTTCTATTGTATTTTTTTCTCTTAACTAACCCTACATTCCGTTAGTATAAACTTTAGTAAAAAAATATTCCGTTAACTATTTATCATTCTTAACTTACTCATTAATTTATATAAGAAATGTCTTAGATTCGAGCCTCATGCCAATAATAGTTGGCATAATTGTTAAACATATACTACGAATATATTAAAATGTATTAAAAATACAATATAAAATTTTCTTAACTTACTTATTAATTTCTATAAGAAAGGTCTAAGATTCGAACCTCATCCCAATCAGAGTTGACATAATTGTTAAACATATACTACGGATATATTAAAATGTATTAAAAATACAATATAAAATTTAACATAAACTTTTGTCAAATAATTAGCTCGACAGTTGAGCATCAAAGATTATAAATCGGGAACCTTGAAAATCATTTTCTTGCATTTTTTTTTTAAAATGTGTTAATTTTTTTTCCTTTTTTTTTTCTTTTAATTAATCTTCTTTTGATTATTTAAAACAATGCTCAATATTTCAATTATGTTTTTTGCATTATTGGAATGATTTAGGCCATTATGGTATTAGTATTTTTTGTATGTATTTCTATAATGGTACAATTGTACATTACTTTAATTACAAATATTGTACAATTATTTTTTTATCGAACAAAATTGTTCTTACATCACTGTCAGACCTGCATGAACTAACTACAAAGTTGTTAATCATAAATACAACTACACTTAGACTCTAAAATGATAGGACCATTTCCAAAGTTGTTAGCCGGAGCTCAGTCACAATTGTTGTACCCCACTCCGTGATTTGGCCCAAATTTACCAGGTATGGTAGTTAATGCATTTTTGTTTCCTTCTCTCAACACGTGGGAGAACTGAATAAAATTAAACCCCTTTACCAAATGTTTACAATCTCATATCAGCCCGATCGCCCTGTCATCTATGGTAATAATTTAATTTCTTTCTATCATAATTCGATTGTTGTTGATTTTAATTTCATGATGTTTATATATGGTATGCCATTATTGGTGTAGTGTGATAATTCAATTACTCTCTTTCCGTATCAGTTTATATGACTTACTTTTCCAAATTAGTAAAATTTTGAAAACATTGGATTTATTTATGTATTGTCAATATCTAGAATATAGATTGTTATAGATGTTATCATAAATTCGTTTATTATGTAGACAGGAGGAAGAACCATAAATCAATTGTGACATTGGTCACTGACATACATGATTTAACGACACAAATTTAGTGACAATTAAAAAAAAATCGTTTAGTTCATGATAATTGTAAATAATTAAGCTTCTTCCTCTTATCTCCATAATAAAAGAAGTTATTTCTTTGCCTGCCAGGTTACAATATGTGATTAATTCAGTGTGCATTCTCAAATAGTGGATGTGAGTTTCACTCGTCACTCAAAAAAAAATTATGATAACGGGGTTCTTTCTAATCACTAAATATTGATCCTCCCACCTAATGATGAACCGATCGTGATTTACTCATCCCTTATTTTGTTGGATTGCATGTGGGGCCGGATGGGGTCCTGGGGATGAAAAAAATTCATCTTTTGTGAATAAGATAAGAATTTAATTATGATAATGTATCTATTTTAGATATTAACAAAAAATAAATAAATTCATTATATTCAATAATATCATACTATATCGGGACATCATCAAATGAAAATTAACACCAATTCAGACAACCCTAACTAAATTGGTCGGTTGACTTGTAACCACAATGTTATAATATAAGTTCAGTTTCCAATTGGAGCGGCCTATTCGTCTTATTGATTTGAGCTGGTCAACTATGAATAACCTAGGTTGGTTTACCTCGTAGTCATTTGCCGGCTAGGGTCCTAAGGTGGCCGGAGTTTATCCCGTGCACGGCCTCGGGTGGTGGCTAATTAGGGTTTCTTTGTCACCCAAAAATTTCAAAAATTAACAAGAATTGAATTATGATATATAGAAAGAAATTAAAACATATAAGAATTGGTTGCAAACCTTATTCGATCCATACCAAAAAAAATACAAATTTCTTTTACATGCATACAACTTGAATTAGGTCAAATTGGTGGTTTCATGAAATGAAATTATTTTATCAAGAAATAAAGTATATTGATGGATACAGATGAGACAATGCAAGAGAAACTGGATGTGTGTTCATCAATCACTACATACAGGGCTTGTTGACTGTAATGTGCAGATACACTCTTATAACAACTGAATAAATAAAGTTTATTTGATACAAATTAAAATCACATCGTCTGATCTGAACCTTTTTAATTACCTGATCTTCACATCAATCTTCTTCAACAATCTTCTTTTTGTATACACTGTACTTTGGCTTCTCATTTTGGCCCTTCATCCTCTTCAGACTCGCAAGCACCCTTTCTCGGACGCTAACGTCGATCGCTTTCTTCGAACCGAAACCACAACGACGTCGTCTTCCTCCGCCGCCTAGCCCCTTGGAACCTGCAGGGAAATCAATGACTTGTACCTTCTTCTTGCCTTTCTTCTCCGCTTCTTCGCCGTACCTTTGCTCCAGCTTCTTCCTCGTCGCTTCCATCTTCAGCTCCATTGAATTCTCCGACGACAACATTGCCGGAGGAACTGCTGCTTCACTCTCTTTGTTGTTGAACCTCTTCAGATTGATCTCGCCGCCGGTCACATTCTTTGAATCACAGCCAACGACGTCGTTGAAACTGAACTTTTCATTTCCATCGTCGCCGACGATGATTCTTCTCTGAGCGGTCATGGCTACTGGATGGAGTGGTGAGAATGCGCTGGGCGTTGTGAAGCTGTATATATATAGCAAGTCTAACTTTGTTTAATAATATTAAGTTAAATTATTATAATTTGTAATTTATTATATTATTCAAACAATAAAATCTGAGTTTGAATGACTAGTATTTCCGCACGTGTCTTGCACGGAAATAAATTTGTTATATTTAATACTATTGATTTTGTAGTATGGTATTCGAACCTGACTTTTGACTTGGATGATTTAACCTATTTTGTGTTATGATAAAAAAAAAAAAAAGCATTTTTAGTTTCTCAATTGTTCTTTGCTCCATAATTTTTTACTATTGCAATGTACGCAAACATCTCTAATTCTTCAAAAGTATTGCAATTTTAACTCTTTGACATTGAACAACAAAACTATTAAACTATATTAAAATTTTACTTAGAACATGAGTATTTTAGTAATTTTAAATATTTCTTCTTTAATTATAATCCTCTTTAGTCTTGATATTTTATTTGAAAAAAAATAACTTAATTTTACTATTTTCATGTAGGAAAAATAGGAACAATGTACCAGAAGAAAATTTTAGTGAAGAAGGTTAGTTGTCAATTCTTTATTTCAATATTTTGCAAGATAAAATATCAAATCTGAAAAAATATGACGAATATAGATAATAAACTTTAAAAAATACTCATATACAAAATAAAATTTTAATATAATTTAATTTAATAATTTTTGCTTCTTTAGGAATATAATTAAAATTGTAATTTATTAAAAAGTTAGGAATATATATAACGCTAAAAGTTAAGAATTAAAACTGTTAGCAATTAATAATTGAGTGACCAAAAATACATTTTTCATGTATAATAATTTCAATTTATGTTTCATCATTTATAATTTTATTAATTTATTCAAAATCATTAATCTTGTACAATACCATTTCAGCACCTTAAGCAAACGGTTGACTCTTATTGGACATGAAATACAGTTTTATACTTTGACATTTTTGTAAATATGCCTTTAAATAAAAAATTTATTGAAAATTTTTTTTGAGAACAAGAAAAAATAATTGCTCTATACTCTATAGTTTAATAGTATATATCAAGATTTCATTTTATTTTGATAAAAGAAATAATGATATGATAGCAGCACTTATTAAGAACGGCATCGTTTCTTGTTTCCTCTTCGATCCCCGACCTGACAACCTCCGTATCAGATCTCACACTTGACAGTTTACAGTCGATCTTACTCCGATTGCCGATAGTCAAAACTGAGTCAACTCGCCATCTAATTATGCCGCGTCAGCTCATTCTCCTCACTCTCGCCTGTCTTCTACTCTTCTCCCTATTAGCGTCTCCGTCCCTGGCCAAAACCGCCGCCGCCGCCGACGATGACGACGAAGACCTCACCTTCCTCGAATCCGACGACGAGAACGATGGCGCAGCGAAGCACACTCACCAATCGGATCCTCACAACTTCGGAAGCGACGACGAAGCTGAGGACGACGATGAAGACTTCGAGAATTACGACGATTTTGAGGTTCCGCAGGGATTCGGTCGCGAGGAGGAAGAGGACGACGGCCCTAAGGTCGACGATAAGGACGTCGTTGTCTTGACGGATAGGAACTTAAGCGACTTCGTGGATAGTAACAAGTATGTGATGGTGGAGTTCTACGCGCCCTGGTGCGGGCACTGTAAGGCTCTCGCGCCTGAGTACGCTGCCGCTGCGACTGAACTGAAAACAGAGAATGTGGTGCTTGCTAAGGTCGATGCCACAGAGGAGAATGGGCTTGCCGAGAACTATGAGGTCCAGGGGTTTCCTACTATTTTATTCTTTGTTGACGGTGAGCATAAACCCTATAATGGCCAAAGAACCAAGTAAGTCTTTCCCCCACAGTCTCACACGCTCCTATTTCACTGAAATGAAAATTGAAACAATACAAAAGGAACTTTACTACTTAAGAGAATTAGTTCTTACTTTGTTTTCATATGAAATGCTTTCATCCTTGGTCTATTGCTAAAAGCTTTCATCTCTTTCACGTTTATCTTAGATACTACATTTGTGTTGTACTATATCAATAAACGATTTAGTCCATTCTGAGAAAGTGAGAAACTCAATCTAAATGACCTAGTTATACAGATCACACACTATTCTGTAGAAGAGTAAAGTAGAGTTTAAGTTCTACAGAAGGTTTTCACATCTTTGTTTTTGAGACAAGTGTTGCAGCTGATTAGCCTTATTCAGTGTGCCTGGGGGAAGGGGCGATCTTTTCCTTTAGTTTTTCATGCTGGGTTGTTTAATTACATTTGCCTTGGAGGTTGACAAGAAGTGCCACATGCAGAGATGCAATTGTGACTTGGATCAAGAAGAAGGTTGGGCCTGGAGTATATAATATAACTTCAACTGAGGATGCAGAGCGAATATTAACTGCTGAAAACAGAGTTGTTTTGGGATTCCTTGACTCATTGGTGGTATGTTTTATACTTATTTTTATGGTGATCCTAATGGTACAAGTTGTGTCTAAATATGCAGTAAGAGCCAAAGTTTCGCATGTATACTAGTATGGTTTTAATTATGCTGACTGAGTCTCTAAGTTTATGTGGAGACGGGAGAGAACCTGGAGTCTCTTATCTAGAAAATGCCCAATATCTTCCAAAGAAGTTTATGTTCATAAGTCTAAAGTCTCAGCATGATAACTGTATTTCTACAGCATTCAGTGTTCCATCTCTTTGAACCTGAGTTGGTGGACATTTTTATCTTGTCGGCCTTGTCCTTTTTTGCTCTGGTAGCACTTTTTCCTAATATACATTACCCAGCTGGCCACATCTGCCTACTTCCATTACCTTCATTGTGTTTGAATTACTTAGTCATTATAAATGTTTATTGCTTTCCGCATCAGAACTGCTTCAAAGCGCTATTTGCTCTTTTATCTCGATCCACATTCCACACTATCATAGAAACATTTTATAATAGAATCATTAAATGCAAGTCCCTCCATCTGACACTACAATTATATGGGATCCGTGGTACTTTCCATCATTGAGATGCTGAAAGTATGTCTTTTTCTGTGCCTCTGATCCTCTTATGTACCTTTTCCTACCCTTGTCCCAACAATTACAGGGTCCCTCAAGTGAGGAGTTTGCTGCTGCCTCAAAACTAGAAGATAATATTAACTTCTTTCAAACAGATGATCCTAATATCGCGAAACTTTTCCACATTGAACCCAGTGCAAAACGCCCCTCTTTGGTCTTGCTTAAAAAGGAAGCAGAGAAAGTGACCCATTATGGTTAGTTTATCTTTTATTTTTTCAATTAGATTCTAAAATTGGATCCTCTTAAATTTAGGAAGTCTTGAAAGTTTTAAAGAAAAGGAGATGACATTTGATTCATTGGAAATTATCTTACATTCACTACAGATGGTATCTTCACAAAGTCTGCTATTCTTGGATTTATTTCTGCTAACAAGCTTCCTTTGGTGACAACATTTACTAGAGAAAGTGCACCTTCAATCTTTGATAGTCCAATTAAGAAACAGGTAATATGTTTTTCAGGATTTTAGACTAGGTTTTAGTTGTGATCATCAGGTGTAGAGATATCTTTCTTATGAAGGAATTCAGATGGCATAAGTTGTGTTGCATATTGAACTGACTTGCACCATTCTATTCTCAGGTGATGCTATTTACCACATCGAATGATACAGAAAAGTTTTTCCCAGTCTTCCAAGATGCTGCGAGATACTTCAAGGGAAAGGTACTACAACCATCCAAAAGAAGAAAAGGAAAACCTGAAAAACCAAAAAAAAAAAAAAACACAATCTTGCCATCATACCACCTGTATAGAAAATTTATCCTTGATCCAGAAAAGATGTTCATAAGAGATAAATTGTGTTAATGCTTTTTCTTCCTTCCTCCTATTTTCAGGATATGAAGACACATCACATCATTAGAAAGCCTGTTCCATTTCTTTTCTTTTCCTTCTACTGCATAGGAGTTTGATATAAACATCATAAAGTAGTGCAGCTTAAATCTCGAAAATACTTCTGCATTCTTTTCTGCATTTAAGATTGTTAGGGAACTCTTGGGAGTTGTTTTTTTTTAGTACAGGGCATTGGGATTCATTTGCTTACTTATTGAGTGTTCTACCTGATTATGTGTATTTCCATACCATTTAAGCGATACAGTGTAACTTTTAACATTCTGAAAGTGAAAATTATGTAAATGTAATGCTCTTTTTTGCATGTAATTTTAGTTAGGGAAATGATTTGTTCCCCTCCTGACATGGCTTATAACCATTGGGCGCGATGAATTGGTTGACCCCGCTAACTTGTTATCAAAGACTAAACCTTAACCATCCAATAAAAAAGTGTCATGTCAAGAGGGGAGATTAGGAGGGGGGAATTTTGGAGGTGTGGGTAGCATTAATTTAATAAGACAATGAGTAAGACAAGCTTTCCCATTTGAAAGATGTTGGTTACAAGGTCTGCTTCTAGAATGATGCAAATCCAACAAATGGAAATTGCATGAGTAATTGTTTATTTGTAATCTGGTTTGATCAGTTATGGCCAAATAAAATCCAACCATAAGCCACTTCTATTTTTTTTTATTTTTTTTTTCTATAATGGAACTCAAATTGCTGGTGCTTAGATGTCTATAAGCCCTTGCTTCAGTTCTGATTTTTTGATGATATTTTTGTAAGTTCAAAATTGCTGAAAGCAAAATATGCAAATTCTATTAACTAACATCATTCTTTTGTTTTCCTGACTAAATTCAGCTTATATTTGTGTATATCAAAATTGATGATGAAGATGTTGGAAGGCCTGTAGCAAATTACTTTGGAGTTGAAGGGGATACTGCAAAGGTTACACTTCTCACAAAACTTCATTTCCTATCTTTTGTTGCATGATTGTAAGGGTGGAAAAAAGGAGGCAGTAAGTGCATCTCTAATTTCAGTTTCTTTATTCTAGATAATTGGATTCTCAGGACTTGAAGATGCTAAGAAATATATCTTTGATGGGGAGATTACAGTTGAGAAGATTAAGGTTTAGTGTCCACTCTCTTGCTCTTGTGTCTTAATCATTTGATCAGCATTTTGTGTATTGGTTATTAAACTAAGGTTTTGTTCTCTCTGGCTCTCAATGTGTTTGTCTCTTGCATTTCATTCCATCAGGAATTTGCTGCTAACGTTGTGGAAGACAAGCTCAAACCTTTCTACAAATCAGATCCCATTCCCGAGACTGTAAGTTATCATGCATTGTGGCTCGTTGTTGGACACTACCTCCAGTTTAGTTCTGCTTATCCATCTCTCCCTTCCATCTTTTTATAAATACAGAACGAAGGGGATGTGAAAATAGTGGTGGGGAATAATTTTGACGAAATAGTTTTGGATGAGTCAAAAGATGTTCTTCTTGAGGTGTGTATGCTCGCTGTATAATTTCTCATATTTGTTTTCCCTTGGTTATAACTCTAATATATACTATGTATTTCCCGTAGATCTATGCACCATGGTGTGGCCATTGCCAAGCTTTAGAACCAACATACAACAAGCTTGCTAAGCACTTACGCGGCATTGAGTCTCTTGTCATTGCTAAAATGGATGGAACAACAAATGAACACCCTAAAGCTAAGGTAACTTACAAACTACAAAGTATTAAGCCATAAATTTGATTGAAAGAAAAGACAAATTCAAAATTCCAGATAACGTGAAATTTGTTTAAATGGTTTTTTGCAGGCTGAGGGATTTCCAACCATCCTTTTCTTCCCAGCCGGAAACAAGTCTTCTGATCCAGTATGTGTGATATTTTGTACCTATCTCGACACCAGGATTCCTGGTTGCTTGTTTCATCCTCTCTCAATTAACCGAGTTTCTCTTTGATCTGGCAGATTGCTGTCGACTCCGCCAGGACAGTGGTGGCGTTTTACAAGTTTATTAAGAAACACGCCGCTATCCCCTTCAAGCTCCAGAAGCCATCAACCTCTACCTCGAGTGAGAAGACCGAAGTCAAAGAAGACATCAAAAGTTCTTCTGGTAAAGTGAAGGATGAATTGTGAGAGCAGACGTGTAACATTAATGTAAGTTTCTTGTTTAGTTTTTTTGTAACATTTGGAAGCTTTGACAGCAACATTCAATGGACTAATGTTTTCTGAAAAGGGTAAATGAAAGGTCTCTTTCCCTTGCGTCTTCTAATCGACAAATGAGCACCAACAATTTTGTCCTTATTTCAAAAGGGTAATACCAATCCTGCTCAGTGCTCATTATTGCCCTTACGGAATTATACATGCAGTGTTTAAGTAAATCATTCATTGAATTTCTTTAAATTGACATTGTTTTCTCATAAAATGTAAGGGCAGTATGGTTCTAAGAATAAAAAAGTTGTTCAAACATTAAAAAGGAGAATAGATTTTTGTAAAAATAGGTTGTTTATTTGGTGTATATATAATAAGGGGAAATTCATTATTATCCTTGTTATTCATTTAATCATCCGATACCATTCATGAGTGTTGGGCGATGAATAAGTAGGGAAAGGGATAATTATTATTTATACTAAATAAAATTTACAATTAAAGATTAATAATTATTATAATAAAAAAATATATAAATAAATTTTAATGTATAATTTATTATAAATAAAATTAATAAGAAATTAATAAATATAATGACTTCGAATTAAAGAAATTGAACAATTTTTTCGTTTTGGATTGTGGGTCATGTTAAGATTTTTATTATTTGGTTTGGTCTAAGCCAATTTATATTTTAATCAATTATTGATAAATATAATAACTTTAAATTAAAGAAATTGAGAAAAAAATAATGTTTTTAATGTTTTGGGTTATGGGTTGGATCAAGCCACGATTTTAATGTTTTAATTGGACTAGTCCATTCTAGTTTAAATAAGAGTTAATTCTATTTTTGGTCCTAGATTTATAGGTGACATTCCACTTTTAGTCATCTTTTATCAAAATATCCACATTTGGTCCTAGTATTATTGTGCCATGACCATTTTTGGTCCTCTGTCAACAAAATTGTTGAAATGTCGTTAAATACAATGGCATTTCGGTCTTCAATTATAGATTTTTTCAAAAAAATAAACATAAAAATATAGCGGGGTCAACTTACTTTGTATAAAAATGATTGAAAAATCATTGTATTTAACGACATTTCAACAATTTTGTTGACGGAGGACCAAAAATGGCCATGCCACAATAATACTATAACCAAATGTGGATGTTTTGATAAAAGAAGACTAAAAGTGGAATGCCACCTATAAATCTAGGACCAAAAATGGAATTAACTCTTTAAATAATAACCTGATAAATGGCGGGAGGAATACCTTTGGGAAAAACCTAAAAAGAAAATGGTGGGCCCTATTCCACAATATAACAATTGATTTTTTGGTTTTTGTGTGAATACGAATATACGAATAGATCAAATCCAATACTGCGAGAGTCCCCGATGCCTCCATTATTCTTTTAATACGGAAATAAGTTGAAATAAATTATTTGAAGTTTAATCGTAAAATAGAATTCAAATTCCAATATTATACTTGAAACTCGTGAATCTCATTCTTTGTCATTTATTATAACTAGTATTTTCATCTCATTCTTTGTCATTTATTATAACTAGTATTTTCACCCGTGCGTTGCACGGAATGAATTTGTTATAATATTTTAAGAAATATTTGAATTGATATACAATTATAGAAATTATAACATCGAATATGAGTATGAATAAGTGTATAAATGCAATTATAGTATGAGTCTTCCTTGCATGCAACAAATATCACAAAAATTCAGTGTTCTAAAATAAGTGTATAAATGCAATAGGTAGATAATTTACATTATTGCATCATATTCATTAATTTAATTACTTGTCAGTTAGTTATTGCAAGATCTTGAGGTACACTTATATTTTGATATTCAGTAAGTATAACTATATTAGAGAAAAAATTTACATGGAGTAATGAGATAATCAGTTGAGTAATTGTTGGTTGACCGTAGGGCGTTGTGTTGGAGGAAAAAGATGATATATAGTGAAGATGATATTGCCCTTCACTATATATCATCTTCTTCCTTCAACACGTTGATATTCTCGGGACAAATAACCGTTGAAAAAAATTAGCATAAAATGGCATTTTACTGGCAATATTATGGTACAAATATATGTGGGGTCCACTTTCGATTTGGGTCGGGTCACCGTGGATTCGTGTTCTTCGTAGTTAGACGAAAAGATTGATATATTGTACGTTCAAAACTGATAATGGGTAAATGAGAAATTGGTTCTCAAAGTTGACCCATTTAAGTTAGAAAAATATAGAAAAAAACCTTTCAAGTAACTTTTGTCCCATATTGGTTTGAGAAGTGGTTTGCACCACTACTTATACAAGAGTTTTGATAAAGGCTTATTGAATTGTATAGCATAGATGCTCTCTCTCGCACGCAAGGGGGGAGGAGGTGCAAATGAAATCCCAAAATGAACTTAAAAAGGCTTGACTCGTGCGCCGACACCTGCATGCACGAATGTCGTTCAGAAAATTGGTTGGCCTTGCGGGTTGAATTATGCCAAATTTTCATATTTAGTAAATATTACGCACCAGAGAAATATATATACTGAATTATTACCATTAGTAATTCTAGTCTAGAATTGTATTACGAATTCTAGTCATTTTCATATTTAGTAAATATTACGCACCAGAGAAATATATATACTGAATTATTACCATTAGTAATTCTAGTCTAGAATTGTATTACGAATTCTAGTCTAGAATTGTATTACGAATAGGAACGTAGGGAATAATATATTTTATTAGGAATTCTATTTTAGTTTACAATTGTATTAGGGATAGGAATTGTATTACCATATTTTACAATATTACGCAAACCATAATATTATAGGTCTGTTTTGGGCGGGAAGTTAAAACTGAGGATATTGTTTTTATTAATAGTATAGATTGCATTGCAGAGAAATATATATACTGAATTATTACCATTAGTAATTCTAGTCTAGAATTGTATTACGAATAGGAACGTGGGAAGAATATATTTTATTAGGAATTCTATTTTAATTTACAATTGTATTAGGGATAGGAACTGTATTACCATATTTTATAATATTACGCAAACCATAATATTATAGGTCTGTTTTGGACGGGAAGTTAAAACTGAGGATATTGTTTTTATTAATAGTATAGATACCACCTAATATGACTTTTGCCTTTAATTTGTTACACTTCCATCAATATTAATATTTAGAGAAAATTGTAATTTATACTCCTCCATAATATGTCAATTATCAATGTCACCCCTGAATTATTAGTGGTGTAAATGTTACCCCTCAATTTTCAAAATGGTACATATATTGCCCCTACCGTACCATACAGGAGGGGCAATATTTGTACCGTTTTGAAAATTGAGGGGCAACATTTGCAGTTAGGAGGGGCAATATATGCATCGTTTTGAAAATTGAGGGGTAACATTTACACCACTAATAATTCAGGGGTGACATTGATAATTTACATATTATGGAGGGACATAAATTACAATTTTCCCTAATATTTATGAAACTTGTAAATTTCAAGCTCTTTGTCATTCATTATAATACCACATAATATGACTTTTCCTTTTAATCGGTTACACTCCCATCAATATTGATCTTCATAAACACATCTCTCAACTTCATCCTTCCAACGAGGTTTTGATACTTAACTCTCAAGTCATGTTTTCCCAAATCACACCAAACTTCTGTGTGCATGCCCAAAAATCTGCGGGAAAGACTACAATTCACATGTCATGTGAACTCCCTGATACTTTAGTGGAGTCCCTCCAAAACCAAACCAACCATATACCCATAACAAAAACCAAGCTTCACGTGACATAAAAAAAAAAATTCAAAATAAGCCAACAAGTTAGGCTTTTTTCCATTTTCCAATATTGATAAATACCAAAATTGCCTAAAATAAAGTTCATCTCGATTTCACAATCAAACGCCATATTAACTTAATATAATCCTGCACGGATTTAATTCACTAATTCAATAGATAATATTTGGAGGAAGAGACCAAAATCTAAAACTCAGCAACAATAGCGTAGAAGATTATGTTTAAAGTGAACAGATTTCTTGTAAACATCGATAGTGATTTTCATCTTCCAAAATAATTTATCGGAGTGAAAGTGGAGAGTATTTAGGATTCGGGATTAAACTCTTGAGAAGATTATTATAATAGTAAGCGGTAGGTAATACTATTAAAATTCTCCTTTCAATCACTGCTGGAATATAGCTTTCGAAGCAAACGCGTTGTACACGTGGATTACTGCCGCCCGTCTTTATTTACTGCCACACTGCCATTAACTCGTTAAGCCGTCGCACGGAATAGTGGATTAGATCCGCTCCGTTTCTCTCTCTTTTCACGCCGTCAATCTACGTTCTCCGCATCTATCCTCCCCCGCCCAGGTTCTCTCTTCTTCTTCTTCAGCATTCTTAACCGCTTTCAATCTTCCAGATTCGGGAATAATCTCTGTTTTTCTTCAGATCTGAACATCTGGAGCTTGATTTCCTACAACTGATCTGTTATTGCTTCGTTTTTTTCAGTCACATTTGCAGAGCTAAGCTATCGGCGGCAATGGCGGTTGTTCGAACGCTATTCCTTGCGATTCTCTTAGTGGAGCTGTTCTCAGCTCAGAATGTTCTCGCTTCGCATGCGCCGGTGCCGGCTCCGGCACCAGAATCCGGCGCCGATTTAGGTTCCTCTCCGCAGGCTACTCCGCCTGCTCCGGTCGACCGGTCTCCAGCACCTGCACCTGCCGTTAGCTCTCCCCCGGCGCCTCCGCCTGCTTCTCCAGCTCCGTCTCCAGGAAACGCTAACGATTCGCCGTCGGAGGAGTCTACTCCGTCTCCGTCCCCTGCTCCAGCTCCCGATGCTGAAGATGCGAACGATGTTAGCCACGCAAGTGAGTTACAGGCTGGCGGATCTTCCGAAGGTGGAATGAGCGGAGGTAAGAAAGCAGGCATCGCTGTCGGAGTCGTCGCCGGCGCGTGCGTCGTAGGGCTCGGCGCGCTGGTTTACAAGAAGCGGCAACAGAATATTCGCCGATCGCAGTACGGATACGCCGCCCGGAGAGATATCCTGTAACTGTAAGGTTCGTACCATTTTGTGCAATCACTGAAATACATATACATGTATACACACAGATCTTTGGACTTTGTTTTGGACTGATTCATTGCTGTCGATTCACTGTATGCAGAAGTTATGATTTGTACCATTCTTTATTTGTCACTATAATTACGTAGTATTGAATTTAAACTTTTCATCCCCAAAAAACTCATTTCGTCATTACTCCGGCACTCCGTTGTTTAGTTATGGAACCAATAATTAGCAACTTGATTTGTTCTAATCAAATGTATTTCTCGCAATTACTACCATTAAAAAAAATAGAAAATGTTATTGAAATGTAGGATTATTTTCAAGGTATCCCTTTTGTGCTGAGTATGTTTGATTATACCATATATTGTGAAAATTAGAACTAACAATATTTGGTAGATCTCAAAATGTATTGATATCATCAATGTTATAAATACTTTTTTTTACAAATTTTCTGAGCACATATTCTCACTCTTTTTGTTTCGAACACATTCAAGAAATTCCGGGTAGGAAGACCACATACGCCCTCACTATCTACATTTGAGGACTTACACGCATCTAACTAGAGAAGAATCCTAATATTGTTAGGAGTTTTTTCCAGATCTGATGACTTTAGTGTTTCCGTCAATTTAGGTACACGACTTTCATTTTGCCACTTTTAGTCCTTGACTTTAATTTTTTTGCCACTTTTAGTCCTTTGACTTTGATTTTTTTTTCCACGTTCTTTCGGTCATTCGAGCGACAACTTTTAATCGAAATTAACAAATTGTTGTGCCATTAAGGGTAAATAATGTTTAATGTATTTAGAGATTTATCAATAGACAATTTTACACTTAATGACACAACATTTTATTGATTCCGATTAAAAGTTGTTGCTTAAAAAGCGAAGCAGAACAAACAAATAACGTTTCTTTTTCCTATTTTTTATATGATTTTAGTTATAAATATATTTAGAACTTTATCAAAATACACTTTTACCCTTAATGCCATAACAATTTGTTGATTTCGATTAAAAGTTGTCGCTCGGAAGGCCAAAAGGACTAAAAGTGGAAAAAAAATCAAAGTCAAGGACTAAAAGTGGCAAAAAAATTAAAGTCAAGGACTAAAAGTGGCAAAATGAAAGTCGTGTACCTAAATTGACGGAAACACTAAAGTCATAGGACCAAAAGTGGAAAAAACTCTATTGTTAGCAAATGATCTATCATAAGGTGACCTCATTACCAAAATGTCCTTAGTTTACAAGTTATACTCTCTCCCTTTTTGACGTTTTGTAAGTACTATCAAAATGAGCCAATGGTGCTTGCCAAATCACATCATTTGGCAAACAAACCTTAGAACATCCTTTACTGAGTAGTTTTTAGTACAAATTTTTAGGCGCCTACTAGCATAGAAAACATGGGAGAGAGAAGGGAATTGAAAGAACAAGAAAAAAAAAATCATCAGCATAAATAAGCACGTGGCGTGCACGCACTAGGGAGCTGCTTTGTTTTCTAATGGGGCCACTATGCCTGCAAAAATTAAGGTGCTTGCAGGAGCAACTTAAACACACTCTCTCATCCATATAAGCCTTCAAACCTGCAAAAACCATATAAAATCTCCCAATTGATGATGCTTTTAAGGCTCACCATTTTGGTAATCAACGTTCAATCCTCCACTCCCACCCCCCTCCAATAGTGCAAGGCGGACTAAGTCTATGTTTGGTTGCTTTACTCTCGGACTAAGTCTATGTTTGGTTGCTCTACTCTCAAAAGGCAATGTGCAACTTTGTTAAAAGTTTTTTTTAAAAAAAAAAATCAAAACCACTATTTTTTCCTTTTTTATAGGCTCAATTTAGCAATTAATCAATCGTATAAACTACTTTGGTTAACATGTTTAATGTTTGCCACTTAATTTTGTAGCCTTATGAGATTAGTAAGCACTATACTCCTAATTATGTGTGCTTGGAAACAACAGAAGCTACATATTTTTCAAATAACAAAAGATGAAATAGTTGCAGTACACAGTTTAACAAGCTCGTTTAGAATTATAGTCCTATACATTTTTCATTGTAGTTTTATATTTATTTTGTTACTCGCATTCTGTATGCACTATATATGCACACAAATTCAATGCTCAATATTAAAATATTGATAAATAAAAACAATAAAAATGTTTAATTTAAATAATATTTTACAATTCTTAAAGGTAGTAAATTTTAATCATCGTATTTGAAAATTATAGAGAAATAGTTTTTTTTTTAAGATAAAGAATTTATGTTTTGTTTAATAATAATGTAAACAATTTTGATAAATTGTATACATACTATGTTTTTACAATATACACATGAATAAATAAAATATCTATAATACTAAGCTAGTACTCACATATATTAGTATATATACACAAATAATATATGTATTAACGTCATTTTTAATGTCATTTAAATAGCTTTTTTTTACATATAAGTATATGACTAAAAATGATCATGCCACAATAATGCTAGAACCAATGGAGGATGTTATAAAAAAAAAAAACTAAAAATGGGATGAAATTTATGATAAAAAATAAAATTAACTCATTAATTGGTAAATAAATTTCTTTATTATTAGTATTAAAAGAAAAATACTCTCCTATTTAACATCATCTAAATAGATTTTATATATGATGGATGGCAAAAAAATGATCATGCAACAATAATACTAAGACCAATAAGGGATGCTATGAAAAAAAAAAATGAAATTAACTCCGTAAAAAAATACAAATTTATAGAATAAAAGAAAATAATCTTAAAAATTAAACCTCAATTAAATATGATATTCTTTATTAAATTGGTATAGGCATATTAGAATGCAATCGAATCACTTCTTCTAGGGAGAAGAGACCAGGGATCAAGTCTCGCCAGCGGCAGTGTGGGAGCAGCCTCTCAAAGTGAGGGGCTTCTTGTACGCATTGAGCAAAGGTCTAGCCTCTGTGTTCAGTTGAGTTATCATGATTTACATCCTTTTATGTGCTGATTTACTCAGGTTGTGGCGAGTGACTTCATGCACCGGTTTTGTCTATTATGGATATTTTGATTGATGATTTAATGCATTGATATTTTTTGTTCAAAGAATGTATCAAAATAAAATAAAAGTTTTTTTTTCTTGAGATGGAATCACAAAAAAAGTACTCCATATTTAAAAAAAAAAAAAAAGTACTCCATATTTAGTAAATAAGAGTACAAAGACTATCATGTTCAGCGAACCAGTTAGCTCACACTCTAGCTAGGAACACTGACTCTCAGTTTGTTCGTTGTACTTGGGAGTTCTCTCCCCCCGATTGTTTATTACATCTTTTTAATTAATGTATGGGTTGTTTATTTTCAAAAAAAAATATAACAAAATTAATGAATTATAAGGGCGTGTTTGGCTCAAGAAATTACGATTACCTTAGGTAATGTGAAATATTTGAATGTAAGATTACCATATGGTAATGTGAAAATTTTCATCAATTTGAATGCCTATGATATAACTTAGATATAATTAAGAGGCGAAAATTTTTATTTTCCTATAATTCAAGTACAAAAGTGTTACTCCGTATAAAGTACAAGGACCAAAGTAAGCATTGAGCCAAAATGAATTTTCTAATGTTTGCACATTTTAGCTAGAGGAAAAACAGATCCAATTGGCCGCTGCTTTGATTATTATTTTAAAAATAAAAATAAAAATAAAAAGAATAAAAATTGCATAGCGCAGTTGCGCTAAATACTTGCCGTTTCATTCTTTTTCTTTCCCTATCAGTTTCCTGTTAGAAAGTACCGAACCCCAAGGCCGCAATCTCACTCTCTCTAAAATTCTCTTTCATAACATTGATTCGGTTAAATGCTCGCCGGGAATCGTCTCCGGCATGTTTTCCGGTTGCGTACCTCGTGAATTGGATCTAATCGCTATCCTTTCTCCGGTGGAAACGCATCCTCCGCTTCATCTTCGCATCTGACCGGGCAGAGCAGTGTCAGATTCCCACCTGCGATCTGGATAGCCTCTCAACTCCGGTTTGGATCCCAACCTTTCTCTATTTCTCTTCCTCAATACCTAAAAATTTCATCCGTATATCACTTTTCTTCTTCGGCAGACAATTTATGTATTTTTCGTATTTAATTTCAGTCAATGATCATTTGAAGGTATTTGGATTAGTTGATAGAGAAATCCGGCGTGGGAGTGAGGGTTCGATAAATCTGTTGTCAGTTTGAGGCCTTATTATGATAGTTTGATTTTATATTGATCAGAGGTTCGTTAATTTTGCTGGAGTTGGAATAGAGGAGTTTTTGTCCCTCGACCAAATCATAATAATTTTTTGTGAGAAAATGGGTAGGGGTTTGCTGTTGGATTGGAAATAGTTAAACTTAAAACGGCTGCCATTTTGGCTGTCTTAGCCGGAGTAAGTTTGACAGGATGGGTTTTGAAGCCCATGAAACTAAGAAATTGAATATCTCTTGTTCCAATAGGATTAATAAGTCCTCACCTGATTGTGCTCATCTGGAGGACAATGAACAGGGTTTGGAAATGAGGTCTGGTGGAGAGGAAGATGGTTGCTATAAGTTAGGATCAAATGATTCTCTCCTTCCCGGTCTACATAATGATGTTGCGTTGACATGTCTAGCTCGGACTTGTAGATCAGATTATGCTTCCCTGTCATGCTTAAATTCAAGGTTCAACTTGTTAGTTAAAAGTGGGTATTTATATGAGTTGCGAAGACATTTGGGAATTATTGAGCATTGGGTTTATATGGTAGCTGATCCCAGGGGTTGGGAAGCTTTCGACCCCTTTAGAAATAAATGGTTCCGATTGCCTAAAATACCATGTGATGACTGTTTTAACTATGCTGATAAGGAGTCGTTAGCTGTGGGAAGTGAGTTGCTTGTTTTTGGTCGCGAATTGTTTGATTTTGCTATATGGAAGTACAGTTTAGTTGGGCATAATTGGGCCAAGTGTGATGTTATGAACCATCCTCGTTGTTTGTTTGCATCTGGTAGTCTTGGATCGATTGCCATTGTTGCTGGGGGAAGCGACAAGAATGGGAATGTACTAAAGTCTGCTGAGCTTTATGATTCTTCAACTGGTAGATGGGAGATATTACCCAACATGCACTCCCCACGTCGGTTATGTTCTGGTTTCTTCATGCATGGAAAATTCTATGTGATTGGTGGGATGACCAGTGTCACTGACTCATTAACTTGTGGGGAGGAGTTTGATCTAAAGACAAGGAAGTGGAGAAAAATAGAGGGCATGTATCCAAATGTTAATAGAGCTGCCCAGGCACCTCCACTTGTAGCAGTTGTTAGGGACCAACTGTTTGCAGTTGAGTATCTAACCAACATGGTAAAGAAATATGACATGGAAAAGAACTCGTGGGATGTGTTGGGAAGACTTCCCGTGAGAGCCGATTCTTCAAATGGTTGGGGTCTTGCATTCAGATCATGTGGAGAAAGACTTCTCATTGTGGGTGGTCAAAGGGGTCCAGAAGGTGAAGCTATTGTTTTGAGTGCTTGGTCTCCTGGATCAACTATGAAGGATGGAACCTTGGACTGGCAGGTCGTTGGGGTAAAGGAGCACTCTGGGGTCTTTGTTTACAACTGTGCCGTTATGGGATGTTAAAGAATGGTGAGGTCTCTGCATCTGACCTTGCTTTTAGGTACTATTCCACACATTGATTTACAATATTTGTTGTAACCTGAGTTAACCTCTCTCCCTTTCAAGTGTTGGGTTTTTCTTCTTTTTCTTTTTTCTTTTTTTACTTCTTTTTCCTTTCGTAATATATGTTCACCATTCCTTGTTATGCTGATAATTGACTGGCTTTCAAGTTTTCAAGCTATTTATGTGTTACACTGTTACCTGATTCACTCTCATCCACAGAACACCCAAATAATACTAACGCCCATTGTTATCGTTTCAATTTACTTTATAGGTGCTTCCTTGAATAATGCACTGCATATAATATTCTTCCTCCCATCCTGTCTCTGCATCCCTGCAATGGTTTCTCCACTAACCTGTTAGTTATTCTCATCCTTGTAGACATATGCTTTCTGTGTGCTCCTCATTTACATTGAGTTCCATCACCATTATACCAAAATCCTGATTTTTTTTCCTGTATCTAATTTGACTGAGTGTCTGGAACTGTTGGGAATCCCTAAATTGACAAATTGTGTTGAGGAGGGCAGCAAAAAAGTTGGTCTTTTTATGAAGGGTGCAATGTAAATGAGGAACAAATACAGGGGCATGGATGAACAAAAAAGGTGGATAGTGTAATTTCCAAAAATTGTAATGTGTTTGTGTTCTCCCCATTTCTGTTTGCGTGCAAGGAACAGGCTTTTGGCTATGCCAAGAGAATGGTATTTTCAGAAATGCGGGTGCATGTGAATGACTGATATTTCAATCCCCACTATTACAACTATACCAGAAAGCACATATGCCTTATATGGTAAATCTTAGCCTTCTGACCATGTCTCTCTCCATCTCACCCTTACCCATTTCAGTAAGGGGAAAAAAAAAAAAACCTATCTTGTTGGTGGGGTGTGTTTTGCTGGGCAGCTTTTAATTAAATGGTAATTTTTTTTTAAAAGGGGGTGCAGCAATTTGAGGGGGTTTAATTAATAATTAGTGCTAATCCTTTGATTAGTGGGAGAATCTTGTATGCACGGTTTTACAGGCTTTAGGTCTCTTGTCTTTTCCTCGTGTCCATGTCGGGTAATTTAGTGGTTGAGTGCTTAATCAGCATTTGTTAATGGGGCACACCATCATGGAAAATGTTAGCTTTCACAAAATAAAAGATGCTGCTGCTCCTAATAATACCTCATAGATTGAACTCTCCTACTCATAATTTCTCTTTTGGGTGTGCCCTAATAAAGTCACCTCCCTTAACAAACAATATGGGGTCCAACTATCCAACCGAATATGAAATTGTCAAATTTATCTTCATACACACAAGTATAATTTATCCTGTGTTTATTTATATATATACACGTTTGGATCAAACTTTGCTTTTTAAAGTACAAATATCTTTTGAGAGTGGGTGGTCAAAAACAATTTGCTTATGAGAGTACAAATACCTTTTTACTTAGATTAAGGCACCGCATAAAAAACTTTATTAATTAATATACTTCTTGTCTCAATTTAATTGTCATATTTTCTATTTATTAGTCCAGCTAACTATTTATTCTTTGTTTTTTTTTATTGTTTTTAAATTTAATTTTGTTTAATGTTTAATACTTGATAATGTGGTAATTTCTAAGTATATGAATTTTATATCCTTATAATAAATTGAATATTATAAAAAATTAAATTGGAAATAAATTTAATCAAATTTCATTAACCAAATCAAAAATATAAAATGGGGCTATAGCCTATCAATAGTTATACTATGGTCCACCTTACAAGGTAAATCAATCACAATTTACATACTGAATGTTCATAATTTATATATTGAATGTTCACAATTCAAATTGTGAACATTTAGTTATGAACCTTCAGTATATAAATTGTGAGCATTATGTGTGTAAATTGTACTTCCTCCGTCCCATTTTGTGTCTGGTTCGATTAACGAGCCTTGACTGAAGTTATTTTTAATTCAATTTTTCATAATATTAAGTTTAACATTAGTATACAAAATTTATATATTTAGAAAGTACACTAAAAGTACTATTAAACACAAAAAATTAAATTTAAAAATAAGTAAAAAATACTCAAGAAAATAAGAAAAGAAAAAAATGTTGATTTGACCAATAAATAGTAACTAGGACAGATAAAATGGGACAAATAGAGTATATTTTAGATTTGGGTCCACCTTGCAAGGTGGATCAGAGTCCACATAATAATTTGCCATAGCCTATAGGTATATTTAGATTACAAGATTCTCTTAAATGACAAGATAGTTATTTTTTCCCCATAAGTTTGTGGTATTGTGGGCTTTTGGGATGAAGGTGCAATTGCGTGTAACACCAGGCAGGGCTTTCGCAGTGTGGCCCAATCCACAGTGTGAACTAGGTAGTATTTCGTAAGTTGGTCCCAACTGGAATTTCTTGCATGGAAGGTGTTGTGTAAACCAAGTGATGTTTGGTACAACAGATTAACTGTCTATGTAGGGATAGGATAAACAATTTTGAAATTGTATGGTACAAACGGTTCGTTTTGAGTTTGAATATATACATCAGTTTTAATCCAAGGGTGTATTTGAAAATCAGGAAAATGATTTTTAAAATATGAGTAATTTTTTAAAAAATATTTTCATTTTTAGTCTTTTGTTGCATTTTAGAAAATAGTCTTTGTGTGTTTTGTTCATTTTTCGAAAATGAGTAAAATTGTATAATTCATGAGTGTATTTAAAAAAAAAATGAGTGTTATTTATTAAATAAAAAAATTGAGTGTCATTCATGGTATAAAATGAGTGTTGTTTATTATTTTTTTTTTTAAATGATGCAGGTCTCAGGTCTTTGGTTTCCTCCTTGAAACCAAAGCTAACCATATTTGGTTTTCAAAGTCGGAAACTAGAGTCATCACCGGAAATTAGTTTTCGATTGTGGGCAAAAAGGTGAAGAAGTTGTGATTTCTCGTTGGTAGTAAGAAGATGAAGAAGTAAAGCTATGGAAGATGAAGAAGCAGCGCAATAGGGAAAATGAGAATCCACTTCCCCTAAAAAAAAAAAAAAAAGGAAAGGTATTTTCCAGAAAATTGGTTTTGTTTTCCCATTGATCGAAAATCAATTTTCATTGACAATGCTACTTTTTTTCTTTTTTTTTTTTGAAAGAAAACAAACACGCAATTGTTACTCATAACTCAAAAGATTACAAATAAAAGGCGGAGGATCAAAAGTCCATCCCAATAAGATTACATAAAACTTGACAATGCTACTTTAATAAGGAGTACAAACAAGTGTTTGCCATTTGGTGGGATATCAAAAGTATAGAGGGTGGGTTTCATATTCTTAAAGTTTAATTTGTTGCTATCCAACACATGCATGTGTTTGCCTAGCTAATGAATATGCTTGATATTACATCTTCAATTTTTTCCGGAAAGGCATCTAAATTACATTAAGAATATGAACATTAAGGTCCTCACCATTATCACTCTTCTTAACTTTCTAAACTATCACAACTGGATTGGGTTAGTTTCAAACTCTACACTTATGTAACCTCTATTTTAACTCAGCAATAAACCACGACAGATTATTCACAAATCTACAATGCCCTTATTTCGCATTTAATGGTTAATAGTTACTGAATTGTGTTAGCCATTTGTCCATTTGTCAGCAATAAACCACGACAGGCATATTGTATCAGCGGTTTGTACAAAGACTTGAGTAAAATTAACTATTTATGATTAGTAGTTAACATGTCAAAAAACATAAATAGACACATGTGTGTTTTATAAAAAATAATTTATTAATTAGTAATCATAAAATTAAATGTAATAAGTAACGTAGATATTTAAACAAATATATAAAAATAATTGTTACTTATATAATATTTTATCTATTTATAATTTAAATAATAATTTATTGTTAATATTTATAAATTTATTAATATAATATAATTCTTTAAAAAAAAATAAAGAAAAAGTAACACGCACATTACCTAGTTCTAAGAAAATGAAACATGATAATGATGCTCCCCAATAAAATGGGAGGCTCGTGCTTACTTTTGAAGCTGGGCAGATTCCGCACAACATTATCTTCTCCCACATTTGGGAGTTAGATCACTCTCCCCTTTCGGAGAGATACTGCTTACCTTAGTAAGCATTTAAGGGCATTTTGAGAACAAAAATTATGTTTTGACAAAATGATAGAAGTGAAACATTACAAGTTGTAATGTTTCTAAAGTTAGACGGTTTTTTCTCTAAAATGTCATTCAAATAAGTTGTCAATTAGACAATATTTTTGACGTTTTGATTAGACATTCAGACTAAATAGTTAAGATAGTTAAATTCGTTAAAGTCTTGTTATTAAATCGTAGTTCCAATTTTGTAATCGAATTCACAAATCCAATATCTTTAATTGTCACGAGGATCCCGTAAACATGTTTTTATTGGTTGTTACTTAATGCTTCCATCTAACCTAATATTGACGCTTGAAAATAAGAGTGTCAATACGGCCAGCTCATGTGAGGGGGCACCACAGTACACACCACAGTACAGTTGTTATACTATGAACCACGGTGGACCATAGTCTTAAACGACATTGAATTGTGTGTGTTTTTTTTTTTTTTTTTTGTATTGGAATTGTGAACTTTCAAAATGTAAATTGTGTTTTGAGGTCAAAACAACACATAACAACTGTAGAAATAAATTTGTGAATACGAGACTGTAATAAATTTTAAAAGATTAAAATTGGGTGTTTATAGTATCGGAACTGCCTGTAGTATTTTAAAGAAACTTGTTAATACAAAACAAAATAATCAATTATATACATACGGAGTATATGTCAGCATTGTGCATTCGTGGTATACAAATTATAAATTTTTAAAAGGTAAAATTGTTCAGTATGTAAATTGTGTACCTACGTCATTTTGAATCCGAATCTATAAAATAATTTGCCACAGTAAGATGAGTTAGGATCGATGCGCGTGTCTCAACCCACTTTAAGACCCTTACCTGGAAATAGCAATTTTGTCCACATAATTATAAGTCATGGTGTTAGAGTTTATTACCACGACTTTGTTAGTCAAAACCAATATTTATATGTTTGGTGCTTTAATTAATTGTTTACTTAAAGTTGGTGTGTTATTCACCATTTTTAATTTCATATCCAACAGAATATGTATAAAAACCATGCACGTACCCACACACGTGTCACGTGTGCACCCCCGTCCGCCCTCAGCCACATACATAACGGTTAAATAATATAGTAAAATTAATATTAATAGCCAAACTTAATTGAGGATTAAATAAACATTTCAAATGTTGCAGCACCAATGTCAACTTATTATAAATGATAAAATAAGTAGCAATTATTTAAAATAAATAATAAATATTATTGATAGTGGGAAAAAATTAATACTCTTTTACATTGAAAATGTTTATTAAAATTTTCAACCGAATAATGCTATTTTCTTTCATAATTTTGTTTTAATGTTAACATCATGACTCTTGTTTGGTATAGCTTATTTTCAAACTTGTAACTTATTTTAAACTATAGATAAGCCATAAGCTACATTTGGTAAAATATAAGAGCTTAAAATAATAGCTTAGTTTGAAACATTCTCCAAGTGGCGTTTCAATATAAGTTACACTTTTAATATTTTCTTTCTTTTGTATCCTTATTAATTTACAAAAATGATACCATTTATCTTTCTTAAATCAAAATCTAATATCTATTTTTTTTAAACACCATTCTCCTCTCAATTCTTTACCGTACATGTATTTTCTCTAAATATTTTTTACTCTCAATTCTTTATCGTATGTGTTCATCATTGCGTTGTAATCATATATCCAAGACAATTGAGCTCCCTTTTTTTATTATTTAATCATAGTAGTGTGTGTGTGTGTATGAGATCAAGTTCAATTATATGGCTTAGGTAAAAAATGGGTTGAAATCTCAACTATTGATCTTGCCAAAATCAACATCCCAGAATGAAGACAAATTATATATATATATATATATATATATATATATATATATATAAACGCAATAGTATTATGGTAATCTTGCCTATGATCAAAGCTTAAGGTGTGTAATTTTTTAAAGCTTAAGGTGTGTAAGCTCAAAACCCAAGGTGTGTAAATTTATATCTTAAGGTGCGTTAGTGAGGGAATGTACAACGGGCTCCCCAACGGATTCAACAGCCTCATTGAGTAGTACCGTAGAACCAACATGTCTATTGAGCCCGTTGAGTAGTACCATAATTATTCTTAAGTTTAAAAGGTTAAGGTGTGTCGTTTTATAGTTTAAGGTGCATAGTTTTATAGTTAAAGGTGTGTCACTTTCTAGTTTAAGATGCATCAGTTAAAAATTTAATGTACGTATGTTTAAAGGTTAATGTGCGTAGTTTTATAGTTTAAGTCGCGTTGTTTTATAGCTTAATGTGCGTTACTTTTCTAGTTTAAGGTGCATAATTTTATAGCTTAAGGTGCGTTGTTTTATAACTTAGGGTGCGCAGTTTTACATCTTAAGGTGTGTAGTTTTATAGCTTAAGGTGCATCATTTCGAGTTAGTTGATAATATTCATCCAGTTTCAAGGAAGCGCATTTAAAAAAATTCTTGATTTGAGTTGTTGATCTAAATTAGATCAACGTCTCAAATATCATCCCATGTTTCACATGGAAGACTCTTCGCACGTGAACCATCCCATAACATATCAATAAAAATGTATCTTTTTATGTCTTTTTACACTTATCATTTTATTCAACAACTAATTTTACCAAACTCTTTAATTTTAATCAGTTATCTTATTAACTACTATCTTTTTCAGCTAAGCGTGCCAAACAGAGCCCATAACATATCAATAAAACTTTATTGAATTTTTGTCTATTTTGAATTGAACGACTCCCACCCAATGTTAAAAAATAAATATACATATTTATTAATCAAAAGGGAATATTGATCAAATTAATCATTAAATTACATGCGAAAATGTAATTGAACAATCCAAGTTAAAAAGTGCAATTAGCCTAAGCAAAAAAGTCAAGTTCGTGCAATCCGACCAAATTGACTAGCAATCTAGCACTCTGGGTGAAAAAACAATTATATGGCATTTAAATTTTTATTTTTATTTTTTAACATAGTTGAGCCAAGTAATGTTTTTTTTTTTCAAACAATTAAACAAAAAATCAAATAAAAAAAATTGACATCTCTTCTCCGGTGTTGGATATTGAAGATAAAGAGACCTTTGTCTCCGGCATGGAGATGAAGAAAATGAAAAAACATTAAAATCAATTTTAAAATAAAAAATATAAGTTTAAAACTAAAAAGAAAAGAAAAGCCATGTGGACATGGTAATTAGTAATTAACCAACTTTTTTGTTTGAATCGGATGACTTAATTATAATTTCACATGTAATTGGTTGATTGATTTAGTCATTGTTTCAATATAAAAATAACTCATCAACAATTATTACGTACGTAAAGAGGTGAAATCAAAAAAAATATATTATTAGTTGTTTGAGTTATTTCCAACCTTGATTAAAAGTTGTTTAAGATGAGTTTAAGATTCATTTACTAAATTTGGAAGAGTCAATCACTATTAGATTACAATAAATTTTCCAATACCTTAATTATTATAATCTTATTTGTGAAGAAAAAAAAAAGTAATATGAATTTAAAAAATAAACCATTTATTTCTCAATGGTTTAATTATTTTTTTTTTGACAAATGGTTTAATTATTTTTAGAAGTTCAACTTATAAAGAATGTAATATAAAATTTAAAAAGTTAATTAAATATATAATACAAAAATAAAAATATTTAAAAAGTCAAAAAAATTCAACTCATCAGTTTTTTGAGGGTTTATTCGGTGGAAATGTGGAATCAATGAAATGTTCGGTTGAAAATCCCTAAAAATTTCCGGTCCCAAATTCCCCATATACCCCTTTACATTCAACGTATTGACAACAAGGACTCGCGGTTCCATCGATTCCCCACTTTCCCCATATATATTCGCCGCAGATCTCTCTCCTCTCGTTCCGTCAACACCTTTGCCTGCCGGAAAGTTCTTTCAAAATTCAAATCAGCCAAAGCATGGGGTTTTAATTCCGCGCAATTTTCCTTTTCCCCTTTTCAATTGAATATTTTTTGTTTTGTGTTTTTTTTGGTCAAAAAAAGAAGAAGAAAAAATTTCCTGATTTTTCTTATTCGTGGTGGATTAGCATCTAGGGTTTTGGAATTCCGGAATTTGCCAAACGCCTTCTTGATCCTTGTTGTTGAATTCGGCTATGGCTGTCCCCACCTTTTAACAATCGGTACGAAAATTATGAGTTTTATTTACTGATTTTTAATCTTCCTGCCTTGCTTATTTGTGGTTGCTTGCACCCTTACATGTATAAGAATACGCAGCCCTCTTGTACGTTAATTTATTTGTCTTATTTCGCTTTTCAGAATTCGGTTGGTCGGCACATATGAGTTTTCTTTGATGGCAGCTTTATTATTAGAATTATAAATGCAATTTGGCCGTATTGAAGTTTTTTTATTGCTAATTGGTTTGATTATACGTTTTCTTTTTTGTCTTTTTATCTTTTTGTTTCTTTTCCATGTTGATTGATTTGTTGCTTTAGGTCAAATGTGATTTTTTTGTTTCAGGGGTCTTTGGCTCTGGGGAGGAGGAGATTGCCACTTGCTCTGGTTTATTGCTCTATTGTTAATAAGCTGGAGCTATCAAGATGTCTGCGCTCAATCGTAATGGGATCAATCTGATTAACTGCTTCTTTCACTTTTCTGAATGGCATCCTCTTGAACAACAGAGTTGATTGGGGATTGAACCCCACATCACAGTTTTTCTTTATAAGGTTATTGCCTAGCTTTCATTTTCAATTAATCATACCATGTATATGCCTGCAAAATTATGAATATGGTATTGGTTGAATTGCATGGTACAGGTAGTTTTTTTGTTTTTTTTTTTTTTGTTTTTTTTTTTGTTTTTTGTTTTTTGTTTTTTGTTTTTTTTTTTTTTTTTTTTTTTTTTGTTTTTTTTTTGTTTTTTGTTTTTTGTTTTTTGTTTTTTTTTTTTTTTTTTTTTTTTTTGTTTTTTTTTTGTTTTTTGTTTTTTGTTTTTTGTTTTTTTTTTTTTTTTTTTTTTTTTTGTTTTTTTTTTGTTTTTTGTTTTTTGTTTTTTGTTTTTTTTTTTTTTTTTTTTTTTTTTGTTTTTTTTTTGTTTTTTGTTTTTTGTTTTTTGTTTTTTTTTTTTTTTTTTTTTTTTTTGTTTTTTTTTTGTTTTTTGTTTTTTGTTTTTTGTTTTTTTTTTTTTTTTTTTTTTTTTTGTTTTTTTTTTGTTTTTTGTTTTTTGTTTTTTGTTTTTTTTTTTTTTTTTTTTTTTTTTGTTTTTTTTTTGTTTTTTGTTTTTTGTTTTTTGTTTTTTTTTTTTTTTTTTTTTTTTTTGTTTTTTTTTTGTTTTTTGTTTTTTGTTTTTTGTTTTTTTTTTTTTTTTTTTTTTTTTTGTTTTTTTTTTGTTTTTTGTTTTTTGTTTTTTGTTTTTTTTTTTTTTTTTTTTTTTTTTGTTTTTTTTTTGTTTTTTGTTTTTTGTTTTTTGTTTTTTTTTTTTTTTTTTTTTTTTTTGTTTTTTTTTTGTTTTTTGTTTTTTGTTTTTTGTTTTTTTTTTTTTTTTTTTTTTTTTTGTTTTTTTTTTGTTTTTTGTTTTTTGTTTTTTGTTTTTTTTTTTTTTTTTTTTTTTTTTGTTTTTTTTTTGTTTTTTGTTTTTTGTTTTTTGTTTTTTTTTTTTTTTTTTTTTTTTTTGTTTTTTTTTTGTTTTTTGTTTTTTGTTTTTTGTTTTTTTTTTTTTTTTTTTTTTTTTTGTTTTTTTTTTGTTTTTTGTTTTTTGTTTTTTGTTTTTTTTTTTTTTTTTTTTTTTTTTGTTTTTTTTTTGTTTTTTGTTTTTTGTTTTTTGTTTTTTTTTTTTTTTTTTTTTTTTTTGTTTTTTTTTTGTTTTTTGTTTTTTGTTTTTTGTTTTTGTTTTTTTTTTTTGTTTTTTTGTTTTTTTTTTTGTGTTGCTCAATTTTCTGAAATTAATATAGGTGTTGCTAATTTTCAGGTGTTGAACCCACATTTGTTGATTTGATTTATAGTTTAGTCAGATTTCTTTTTTGATGTTCACAAAGAAACAGCCTGTTGTTAAAGTGGCAGAGATGGGTTGCTGTGGATGTTTTGGATTCTCTTTCTTGTTTTCAAGAAAGCCTAAAAATGGGTCGAGATCCAGCAGGGGATTGGGATTGAGCACCCACCCTTCACAGGAACCCTTGTTGGATGAAGATGTGGAAGAAGATGTGGAAGAGGATGATGTTGGCTCATATAATGGTGATGATGGGTCTGATACTGGTAATGGAGATGATGGGACTGATACTGGTAATGGAGATGATGGCGAATATCGGAGCCCAGTCAGGCGTTCTGAGGATATTCTCATAAGCAGAGCTCAAAATGGATTTAGTTGTAGAGAATTTCCTGTTAAGGAAACCCACAGATTGGTGCGCTCAGAGGTAATAACAGGGTCAAAACCAGCTTCATCTTTCATTGCTTATGTGTTTGCTGATTGCTGGGAAGTGATCATCCATTTTGTAAATGGTCAGGGTATGGATTATGTTATGACCGATCTCGTCAAACAATTGCATGGAGTTGTATAAGTCAAAATTTTCTTTACTTTAAATTTGTTTAGTTTCTTGGTAACTGGATTTCTGTTTTCAGTTACTTTTTGGGTTGTGATTTTCCTAATTTCTTTCAAAGTACACCTAACTTTCTATAATTTGCTATCCTGCCCAAGGTTGTCTCTTGGTGAATATAGGTTAATATCTGAACTGTGAATAACTACTTTTTTTTGTGCCCCACTGGTTCAGTATCCAAATTCCAAAAGCAGAAAATCCTTCATTCCTTCCAATATGGAGCTCACCTGTTGATGGATGTGTGTGTGTGTGTGTGCGCGCATGTTTGTGTCTGTATTTGAATGTACAGTGTGCTGTTAGATCTCCCATCATTTTTAGTGTCTCCATTACATCATACCCGGTTGTGTGCCGATTTACTTCATTATCCATGTGTATGTGATGTAATTTTTGGTGTTATTATTCTGTGGACTCTATGTTGGTTAGATTGTCTTCTCCTATGTAACACTGGCCTTTTGGTTTCCTTTAGGATGAAAACGGGAGCAAGATGGTTAATGAATATGTTCATAAATATAAGATTGGTTCTGGTAGCTATGGAAAAGTGGTAAGTTGAATGCAATTTTTTCCTTATATTGTCAGTCAGTTGTATTGCAAATCTTGATTAACAGTATTTATATTCTAGTTTTATGCCCTTTAATGTTGCAGGTTCTTTATCAAAGCTCTCTAGATGGAAAGTATTATGCTATAAAGGTGAGATCTTTATTTATGATTGCAAACGATCTTAGAATTCTGAGTAGTTTACGTTCAAGTTTGAACAATAACAACATGCAAAAATTTGTTTGAGGATTGTTTGGCTTGAAAACTTGAGAGCTAGCTTGATCATCGAAAATTATAAATCAGTATTTTCGTTTATACACATTAAATTGCATTCTATAGTCATGGTGAGAAGACATCTTGCGGAAAGAATCAATACTGAACTTTTTGTAATCTGGATGCAGTAATACTGATCTAGGGACATATTGAACTGAATGCTGTAGATAAGTGGAGTCACAAGGAGGAGTTAATTCAGTGTTTTTTAATTCTTGAACACAGGCCTTTCACAAGTCTCACTTGCTTAAGCAGCGGGTTGCCCCATCAGAGACTGCCATGAGTGATGTTCTTCGTGAGGTAATTGCGCTTTTTTTTCCTCTCTCTTCCGTAAAATACTTTTGCTTGCATTTACATCATCTTTCTAGATCATGGGTGAGTTTAAATTCGGACAATAAGTCAATTTTGCCCTTATGTTTTTTACCTGTTAAGGTCTTAATAACTTGGCTAATTTCATTCAATTTAGCTCCTCTGGTAAAAATTGTTAGTTATATCTTAATTTTTACCTATTCTGGACTAATTAGCTACTGCCTTATCACCTTTGCGATTTAGAAAACCACCAACTGTTTAATTTAATCCTTTAGTTAAAAAATAATCATTTATATCTAATTTTTTACCCAACCAGAAGAAATCAGTTGTTGACTCACTAAAATCTTGCCAGTAAAAATAGGGCAAAATTGACCAAAAAGGCATAATATAGGGGCCAATTTGATTTTTTGCACTTTAAATTTTCACCACTAACTTTTTTGAAGTTTGGATCCTCTTATAGACGTTAGACAATTTTTCTTATCTATTATGTTCTGTACCTAGTGGCTTCCTAACTGCTGAATTATCTTTTATTCTATATAATTATGCACTTGTGATTGAACATATATCAGTTGAAATTTGCTGGTATACTTGGTTTTGTTATGTTGACAATGACATTTATTGATTTTTGGGGCCCTGATATTAATTAGATGCATCTCGTTACCTTTGGCCTTAAGGGATAGATTATATAGTTTTTTTTTTTTTTTTTTTTCCTTCAACTGTTTCACTTGGCTTTATCTTGATTTAGAAAGATGAATATGGTTTACAGAGTATATATCCTCTTTTTTTCCTTCAGGTTTTGATCATGAAAATGCTAAGCCACCCCAATATAGTTAACCTCTTTGAGGTGATTGATGACCCAAGAACCGATCACTTCTATATGGGTATTCTTTGCAGCTTCCTTACTTCTCTGTTGCCTTGTATCCTACAATGTTCAGATTATTGCATATTTTAGTTGACCTCTCTCTGTCTTGTACTATTATCTTCGATACATATCTCCTAACCCGCTGGTAATCTTTCTCTCATGTCAGTTCTTGAATATGTGGAAGGCAAATGGATCTTCGAAGGTTCTGGTTCACCAGGTGGTGGTCTTGGAGAAGTCACTGCACGCAGATACCTGCGGGATATAGTTTCTGGCTTAATGTATCTTCATTCTCATGTATGATTCAACTGTGTGATATGTCTTACTTATATAAAGTATTATCTCCTTTTTAATAATTCTCTCTATCTGCTGCTGAACAGAATATAATACACGGGGATATTAAACCTGATAATCTTTTAGTTTCTGCAACTGGCACAGTGAAGATTGCTGATTTTAGTGTCAGCCAGGCTTTTGAGGTAATTGCTTGCTCCTGTTAATGGGTTAAACTGGTTGTCTTTTTGTGTTCCATGCTGCACTACTATACAGAATAGGGATCCCGATTTTTCTAGAATGTTCATTGTGTGTGGAAAGTGGTGTAAGCAAGCTGTTATCTCTCTTATGTTCTCTGCCTTTATTTTTGGTAGAATGATGACGATGAGCTCCGTCGGTCTCCTGGAACTCCTGTTTTCACTGCACCAGAGTGCTGCTTGGGTCTGACTTATCATGGAAAAGCTGCTGACACTTGGGCAGTTGGTGTGACCCTATATTGCATGATTTTGGGAAAATACCCATTTCTTGGAGACACACTTCAGGACACATATGATAAGGTATATTCATTCAGCTCTCCCTCTAGTGGTAACAATCCTTTTTATCCGTCATTTTATTTGGATCTCTGACCCTTCACCCATTCTCCAGATAGTAAACGACCCGCTTTGCCTTCCTGACGATTTAAATCCTACTCTAAAGAATTTGCTTGATGGGATTCTCTGTAAAGGTGCATTTCGTTTTGTTTCCCACCACCTTGTGACTTGATTGGTTTGGAATCTCTCTTACTCGGCCCTAAATTTGGTGTGCGTTGTGCAGATCCTAGGCAAAGGATGAGTCTCCGGGATGTATCAGAACACGAGTGGGTCATCGGAGATCACGGACCCGTACCTCAGCACGATTGCTGGTGCCAGAGAATGAAACTGCAAACGGACGCGTCTATTGGCAACTCGGCGGATACTCTCACTTGATGCTAACAGAATGAATTATATTTTGTACACTTGTTTTTTGTCCAATTTGGTGTCATGTTTTTGCTGAGGAAACTGAACAAGCTTTTGTAAGTAACATACATATGAGAGGCCCCCACTTTGTAGCTAAATCAATCCCTAAATACTGGTCGGTCTTGAAGTCATTTGGTTTTTCTGGAAATGCCAAAACTCCACAGCATAATTCTTGGTGCTCTACAAGACACTACGAAGATGCTGCTGCTTTTGTTTTATTCCTGTTCTTTTTGATCTTATGTTTTTATATATATAAATTGGTCATTGGTTTGGAAATGATTATTATTATTGTTGTGCTTGTTATCAAGCATTAGGTGTGGTATTTGTGGACATAATAAATGTTTGAAGGGAAAATTGTAATTTATGTTCCTCACAAATATGGCAGTTATCAATGTCATTTTTGAATTATTAATGGTGTAAATGTTGCTTTTCAATTTTTAAAATGTGACATATATTGTCCATCTCCTGAATTATTAGAGGTGTAAATGTGGTTATTTGACGTTTAACCTGTTTAAAGATCACGTTTTTTTCTTCCATTTTTCTTTCTCTTCACAATAATGTTTCTCCTTCTTCCTATTAGGGAAGAGGCAATATATGCTACGTTTTGAAAATTTATTGGCTAAAATTGAAAAGGATTTTTAATTCTTTCTAGAGTTTATTATAATCTTTTGATACTGGACAAAAGGTAAAATAAGGATTCAAAATTTTAAAATGCACGATTAGAAGTATTTAAAAAAAAAACCAACGACTAGAAGTAAAAATTCTTCGTTTATTTATAAATTAGACATTATAATCATTAATTTGGTGATTTTTATTATTTTTTAAAAAAATGTCAAAATGATATTTTAAATTCAGGGTGTTTTGGATCCTAAGTGTATAAGATTTAATTTTTAATTTTTATTTTACTTTTTTTAAAACAACACTTAATTGTTTATCTATGAATAAGATAATTATGGCTATCTCGTTGGTAGGAGGGCTATGGACAATGATTATTTAAAAAAATTAAAAATAAAATACATTATATGTTAGTTTAATTAGCGCCATATATACATTAACTTATTTAATAGATAATATTATGGCCCAATTGTAATGATTTAAGGGACATAGTATTTTTTTAATTAGTCAAGAGATTTTTAACATTTTTCAGCTCTGAATAGAATGTATGAAACATGATTCTCTTATAATAAAAGGTATGAGTTTAATTTTTATCAATATTGTATCCATTAATATAACTTTATATAGATTAATGCACATTATTAAATAAATAAATAGTGATTGAGATTTAGCCGCCATCCAAAAAATTTACTCCGTTTTAAAAGGGAGTAGGTTTTTGCTTTCCCTTTTTCCCGTGTTCTCAATATTCCGTGAAGGAAAGCACTCTACGTGTCTTGTTTGTCGTCTTCGCCATATCAGCGCCGTCTCTCTCTCTTTCTTTCACTACAAAACTCCCCTTTCTGTTGGCGCGGAGAGAGCAGAGGGAAGAAATGGCAGTTGGGGTGCTAGCTTTACAGGGATCTTTTAACGAACACATAGCAGGTATGGTATATCTCTCTGAATTCACATCCTATGGATTTTCTGTAAAATGAATGGATGAACCAACTGTTTTTGCTGACCATGGATTGTATAATTTGATTGGGCAGTGCTGAAGAGGCTTGGAGTGAAGGGAATAGAAATAAGGAAGGCAGAGCAGCTGCAGAGTGTCTCCTCTCTCATCATCCCTGGCGGTGAAAGCACCACCATGGCTAAGCTCGCCGAGTTTCACAACCTGGTTTATCTCTTTACCGCTTCTACTCATACACAAACTTGTATTTTGTATGCACATATTCATATTGGGTTGATTAATTGCGTATGCATAATTGAATCATGTACATCTCAACTAAAAGCCTAAGCCGATAGTTGGATTGCAATATTTATATCTTTTATATATACTCAACACGCCTCTCGGGCCGAGATTCGAACCCACCTTTGACATACATAGAGTTGGCTCTGATACCAAATTGAAGCATGTGCTCCATCTCAACTAAAAGCCTATGCTTATACTTGGATTGCATATTTATGTTTATATATTTTATATGCTCAACATCTTCCAAGATTTTTATTAATTGTTCATAATTCCATTGGAAAGAATAGTAGCCTTACAATGTGCAAACTTTAGAATTTTACTTCTCTGTTGTGCTAGAAGGAGCAGATTTAAGAGCTGCTAATCCTCTTCATTCTAGAACCAAACCCAAAAAGACTTGATCATAGCCCAAGAAATGGAAGAATGGGGGAATCCATTTTGTGAACATAAATAAAAATGACTATTACAATCCTATATCCGATTCCACTCTTTTTTTGGATGTTTTATCATCTAACTGAGAACATCACCTACTGATTTGGTTGCCACAGAGGTTCATTTTCAGTTTTTCACTTTCTTTTTAGTTTATGAACGGAGAGGGTGTTGCCAGAAGGTGGGAACTTGAAACTTTCTTTGTAAAATTTCCCCCCTATTTTCCCAAAAAGATCATATTTTTGTGTAACATTATTCAACTTTCTTGATTTGCCTATATGAATATATGTCATGGAATGATTATTCTTGTAGTTTAATTGTCGTTAAAATTGCAGTTTCCTGCATTGCGCGAGTTTGTGAAAATGGGAAAGCCAGTATGGGGGACTTGTGCAGGCCTTATTTTCTTGGCAGATAAAGCAGTTGGTGAGTGATTACTTCAAATATTTCTTGTTGTGCAGAGAATGCCAGTAAACTGTTTATCACTTTGCCCTCCTGAGTCAAATGTTATTGGAAATATATAAGGAATGCACTTATTTGTTTCAAGTGAATTGCATACATCCCTTTTTACTATATGCATTATACTAGCTCTGCTTAATTGTTGCTACACTGCTTGCATTTATTTTCATTATTTTGAACTTCTGGGCTTCCTTTTTCCCTTTAGGAAAGACCATTGTAACACATGGTTTGCCAACATGTTGGTAGTAGTATAATCCTAAGACATTTTAATTTTTAAAAAATTCTCAGGATTATAATTGTGTTCAGTTCTTCTGTTGCATGACACATACTAGTTTATTCTTTGTTATCTGCTTGAATTCCCAGAAGTTGGAGATTTGTTTCTTTTTATGGCATGGTTGGTTTTTGTTAAATGTTACATGTTGGAGTCTATCACTCTCCTTCTCAGGGCAGAAAACTGGAGGGCAGGAACTCATTGGTGGCCTCAATTGTACTGTTCATCGAAACTTTTTCGGAAGCCAGGTAACTCAAAAAAACTTTCTTCTACTTTCGAAAGTTATTATAGTTAAGAAGTGTTTTTACTCTATGAGGAATATATGACTGGTAAATATTATCATATAGTTCACATGTTTTGACTTGGAAGGAACAGGCAAAGGAAGATATAAAGATGTTGAAGATCTCACACTTCTTAAAATTTTAACTGACTATTTCCATGCCCCCAATACTATAGTGGTTTAATTTAAACCTGATGCATCTATGTTTTGCCAATTTAATAGAATAGCACAAAAATATTTTAACAAAGAATTCTGCTATGTACATTTAGTTCACAATGTGTGGAATATAAATAGGTCAGTTAAAACTTTTGATTTGTACTTGTGTCATAATTGCTCTTCAGCTACTTTGATTTTATTTTAATGCATTGTGGATGAAACTACACTTGATGGTACCTACACAAGAACTCTTAACCAATTATTTCAACAATAACATTGTCAAATAGATTCAAAGCTTTGAGACCGAGCTTGCTATTCCTGAAGTTGCAGCCAAAGAAGGTGGTCCTCCAACATTCCGTGCTGTTTTTATTCGTGCGCCTGCAATCCTTGAAGTAGGCCCAGATGTTCAGATTCTGGCAGATGTTCCAGCCTCATCTGTGATAACTGTCAGTTCTCATTCTTCTACCTAGGAACTTACATTGCTACACATGATATTCTTTGATTTCCTTACTTCCTAATACACTCAAGATGTCTGACACTCTGCCTCCACCAATCGTTAATTGTTTTATATGATTCAGGAATCCGCTGAGTCTGGGCAGAAAGTGATCGTTGCTGTAAAACAAGGGAATATGTTAGCTACTGCTTTTCACCCTGAACTGACTGCTGATACACGGTGGTATGTATGCGTTGCCTTTTCCTTTCTGTTTAGAGGATTCATCAAAGGGGGATGAGATTCTAAGCCGTTCTATATAGCAAATTTTTATAATGTTGATCGTACCTAGTACAATCATATTGTACCAGATATTATTAGTAACGGTTTCTAATAGTGGACTAGCATGGTTATATATTGCCTAACTTGGGGGAATTTCATTGTTGTGTAGGCATAGTTACTTTTTGAAAATGGTGCCTGAATTTGGAGGAACATCAAGTATGATCACAACAACTGGTGAAGGTTCCAGCTTTTATGAACGACCAAGAATTGATCTTCCAGTTTTTCAATAGAAGCAAAAGAAGAAGAAAAGGAAAATTAATACAATCACATCATATGATTATAAAATAGGTTGTAAAAGTGCTCTTTTCTTTGTCTATTTATGATTCAACTCACTTGTTTGCTTTGATTTTGCAATCTTGTTGTAGTTTTTCTACATTTATTTAGTTTTGCAGATGTTCAGATTGTATCTTTTGCAAACTCCTTTATTAGAAATTTTAAATTAAATTGAATACCTAATTGTGTTGTTTTGTCTTGGGGAATCATATTGAATATTTGATTATTCATTCTGTACCTTACTAAAAAAAAAACAGAAAACACCAAATCAAAATTGGCCCTTTTCCTGTAAAATTAAATTTCATAGCCAAAAAGGGTGGTCAAGTAGGTGAAACATAATTTTTATATTAAAATGTCACAAGTTTAATTTTTGTCAACACCTTATCTGTCGAGCTTGCCACACAAAGTTTTTCTAATGCGAATTATTATTAGACAGAAATGAAATTTACCCAATACACATTCTCATATAGTGATTACGAATTTTCCTTGTAAGTCGTAACTCCAACCCTTAAGCCAAAGTTGAATCCAAAATTAGCAATCGAAATCATCACGCTTAAACAGCTGACCAATTCAAAAGCCAGCCATTTACATTTTTATATAATAATCTAAACTATGAAGCAAAGGAGCAACCCTAAATTGTCTTCTAAGGTCATGTATGGTCGGTTTGACACAACTTATTTTAGTACATTATTGAGATATATAGATGCCAACTTTTCTTCATTCTTTTCCTTCAAGAGTGCACTTTAATGAAGCAAATTGCATTACTTTAGAGGTATTATTTTTCATCTTCAATGTTTTAACTTTGTATAAATTAGTAACTTTATTCAAATGATTTAAATTTGATTCTCACTATTGATACTTTTTCTTAGTGAAAACTTATGTTGCCTTTAAATTTGTATAGTGTCTTATCATCTAAATTTTAATATACTGAAAACTTATCAATATTTCAAACTAAGCTTTAAGATATCTTTCTAGTACAACTACAACTAAAATTAAATATGAAGAAAGAAAAGTAAAATTTACTTCAATTATATTATTCTCTTTTAATAATTTTTTTATATTTATTTATTTATTAGTATTATTATTGTTTTTTCCTATTAATATCTACATTGCCTGAAATTGGACTAATCAAGCACAACTTCAATTAAGTCTTTTGTGTTACAGTACAAAACCTTTTGAAAGTGGACATTATTGTTATTATTTAAATGTCATTAAACATTATTGTATTCATTTGGAACTGTCATTCCTTTGGATTATATAAACATGATTCTCCATAATAAGATGGTTGAGGTTTTTGAGTCTTCATTTTGTCTATATTATGCTTTAATTTACTACACTGGTTAAGAGCTAAACAGATCAACATGCATCTCGTTTTATAACATTATATATGCTTAAACGACTCAACTCCTCAATCCTCCCATTTGAGTAATCACTTTTGATAAATTTAACTATTGTCTAATATTGACTCTATTAGTTTTGGGCGATAAGAAAATACACAACCACTATACTGGGTGACTCGATGAGCTCAATCAAAAGAATGTTGTCAAAAATCGAACTCGTGTCTTTCAAGTACAAGAATTATACTCTACCATTGAGCCACTAGTTTCGGTCATATTTACCCTATTAGTTGTCTAGGGGAGAAGGAATTCATAAAATGGAATCTCAAAAGTCAAAACTTCAATTGCGAGCCCGATTAAGAAAGTTGACATACTTTACTTCTAGAGAAAGTTGCCCAGTTGAAGAAAGCTGGGTTTCAGTAATTCTTTCCAAAAAAAGTGAGCATTTCTTCAACTTTGGGATACTTCAATAATCAATTCACTGTTTTTATTGGAAGAAAACTAGTTGAAAAGATGATGGTATCACGCCAGAAAATGGAGCTTTCCAGCTATTGATTTGTACTGCAAGATAAGTTGCATGACTTTAGCCCATCCTTGGCTTCTATATATATCCCCTTTAAACTCTCATTCTCTTCATGCATTACTCAAACAAAAGAACATAAACATCATTCAGGTGATAACATACTTGGATGATTGAAATGAAGAAGATGGATATGAAAAAATTGTGCCTTGTATTGGCTCTCCTGCTTCTCTTGCAGGCTAGCATAGCCCAGTCTCAAGGCAAAGGCAATGGCAATAATAATGGCAACAACAATGGGAATGGCAATAATGGCAACAACAACGGGAATGACAACAATGGCAACAACAACGGGAATAACAACAATGGGAACGACAATGGGAATGACAATAATGGCAACGGCAATGGGAATGGCAATAATGGCAACAACAACGGGAATGACAACAATGGGAACGGGAATGGAAATGACAATGGCAAGGAGAGCGATAAAGATATTACACACTACAAAATGATGTCAAAAGTACCAAAATCGGGGCAAGAACGAGCCTTCTGCAAAGCCAAGGGAGCTTGTTACTACAAGACACTCACCTGCCCTGCTGAGTGCCCTGAGAGGAAGCCCAAGAAGAACAAGAAGAAGAAGGGGTGCTTTATCAACTGTGGTAGCAAGTGTGAAGCTGTCTGCAAATGTAAATCTCTCTTTCTCTTTCTTCTTGTGTTTAAAGCCTATATAACTAATGCAAGTCTTAGCATATAGCTCGTAGCATATAACTAGTGCCGGATTTGGCCCTTCAGACCTATCTGGTGGCTGGTGCTGGACTTAGCCTTTCATTGGCCTCGGCTTAACAGTAAGAGTTCAGACAATTCACTAATCTTTTCTTTCCTTTTTGTGATGATTGCAGGGAGAAAGCCCAAGTGCAGTGGCTATGGCTCTCTGTGCTATGACCCGCGCTTCGTGGGGGGCGATGGAGTCATGTTCTACTTCCATGGAGCAAAAGGGGCAGACTTTGCAATAGTCTCAGATGAAAACCTGCACATCAATGCACACTTCATAGGGACAAGACCACAAGGGAGGACTCGCGATTTCACCTGGGTTCAAGCTCTTGCTGTCATGTTTGATTCCCACACTCTAGTCCTTGCAGCAAAGAGAGTCTCAAAATGGGATGACAATGTGGATTCCCTCATGGTGAAGTGGGATGGGGAGACGGTAAATGTCCCCACAGATGGGGAAGCTGAGTGGAGAATTAACACAGGAGAAAGATCAGTGGTGGTTGAGAGAACAGATGATGTTAACACATTGAAACTCACAGTCTCTGGCCTCCTAGAATTGGCTGCAAAGGTTGTCCCCATAGGAGAACAAGAAAACAGGTCTCATAACTACCAGATACCTGCAGATAATGCTTTTGCTCACCTGGAAACACAGTTCAAATTCTTCGCCCTCTCGGATTCTGTGGAAGGAGTTCTGGGCAAGACTTACCAGCCAGGATACGAGAGCCCGGTTAAGAGAGGCGTGGCTATGCCTATGATGGGCGGGGAAGACAAATACCAAACCCCATCACTCTACTCACCTCTCTGCAAGCATTGCAGGTTCCAGAGACCTTCTGGGATTAGCACAATGTAATAATAATAACAACATAATGATTGATTACCAATAAATGTACTAAAGAATAAAGAAATTCTTTCTAATTGTCATTAAAATGCTGGATGAAGTAATGAATATGCTTTCTTTTCTTTCTGAGCTTTATTTGGAGATACTATTTCTAGAGGTTTAATTTTATCTGTATTACATTTCCCACCCCATCATGTACAGACTGCTTCTACAGCTAAATTCTTCGTAACTCCCACACACGGATCACCAAATGTATTGATCGAGACACCGAGGCTGCAGTTTCTTGATCCAATGCAAGCCTGTGATCAATTTGGCAGTAAAAAAAGTTAATCAATAGGAACAAAAAGTAAATTATAGCGAGGGAAAAAGTTGGACTTAACCTTCTGTACGATGGAAAGAGCGTTGGCGCTACTGCATTGGCCGTGGCTATAGCTTCCACATCTCCCATGGGGAGTGCCAAAGCTTGCAAAATTTATTGAAGAAATGAGCTGATTAGGAAGAGGGCACTCGAGAGACATGGTCGGTCCAGCTTGCTCCCGGGCATCTTCATCTGTAGTCCACATGTCTACCGGGCTTGGATGAGACTCTGAAACTCTCGAGCATACACTTGCCATCTCTCGAGTTGCAAACGATATCTGTCTTGGATCTCCACCCTCTTCCTCGAATAAAACCAGGACGTTTCCACTTGGTTTTAGCCATGATCGAGGCACGTGGTAACTGCAGAGCTTATGCAGCTCGGTTAAGAACAAAGATTTGCTATATAGTGATCACAGTAAGTTTTAACTAAGTAAAAATCGTCCTTACAAGGTCTGTGATGGTTTTCCACAATTCCTGAGGCATTTCGTTTCGTGGTAGGGTCCCTTATAGTTACAAGAATCAGTACAAGCTCCATCTGAAGCAGTATTCGTTGGCCAATATCGTCCTATGCTTTCGCCATTTACCCACGCTTCGCCCTTCCCCATCCCCGTGAAATCTATGGCAAGAGGAGTATCTCCATCTGGGGCATCAAAATTTCCCTGAAAGAATGTGAAAAATATGTTTTTTTTTTGAACTGTAGCTTTTGCATAGTTTCTGCTGTGGAGTAACAGTTAAATCATCCTTATTTTACCTCCTAGAATGCTTTCAAACATTCTTATCCCATTTCTTCTAAATGTTATAGGGGCATTGTTTGAAGAAATAAAATCAGTTGTGACAGTCAAAATGGCAACTCCACATATTGAATATGAAAACAAAACCAAACAAAACAAAACATGACAGTTTAATAACTGTGAATAACTCCAAACAAACAACCTAAGTATTACCTTATACCATGTCAATGGTTGGTTTGTTGGTAAACTAGATTCTGATGTCCAGAGCGAGGAAACTCCATTATACAAGCCGAATTCTTCACCTTTCAACCCAACCTGAATTTTCAAAATCGATAAGTGGAAACTGGAAAGGAATGCATCCATTTAACATTTTAAACGAGATAATTTTTTTAATATTTTTTTTTAAATTTGATTACCTGATATGTCCATTGATGCGAGGAAAGATCAGTAGCTGAGCTACCGTCGGGACCTTTGAACTGCACAGGACCAGTAACCCCCGCCCCTCGTACATCGTAATGCCCTCCATAATTCTGGAGTCAAATGCACATCTATGTTAGATAACATGTCTTCTGACAATAAGTAGTGTGCCACAGATAAAACCGAGATCCTCAAACCTGTAGTCCAACGGTTAAACTCAGGAGATCAATTTTGTTTCTCCCATGTACGAGGTTGACAGGAACATCCATTCCAACCTTAGCACTGCTGCTGCTGCCCTTCCCGCTGCCTGGAAAATACTAATACGCTCTTTAATCGACATCACAAATGCTTGGTAGAAAACGAGCATTATTACATGTTGGCTAATATGCTCGATTATTACTGCATCACCTGTAAAGTTTCCATTAATAAATGCATGAAGTGCGTGGCCAAGTGATTGCACGTGAAGAGTTGCTCGAGATCCATCTTGCAAGAAAGGCTCATCGCCTTCGATGTCAATACTGCAAAAGCCTAGCCAGTTATATATCATCCAAAACACAGAATTGAAACACCTTAGCAGATATATATGATGTCTTTGAGAACAAAACCAATACCTCAGAGAATACCACAGATAATCGCTTTTGTCAGCTGTAGTGTTTATTTGCTCCAATAACCGAGATACTGAAAATGCATTATTGCTAGAAATCCCAAGAGGTTCGTTAAACCAGCTCCAATCAGATAGAGACACTTGAGATGTACTAGCTTTCGAAGACTGGCTCACGAATCTCGTGATGGTTTCAACAGAGTTTATCTGTCACCACAAAGTAAAACACTTTAAGACTATGAGAAAATTCGCGTGATTCTTATGAAAGTGGAAGAAAATAATTAACCTTTGCAGTATTGAGTGCCACATTCTTGCAGTCTGGTAAGATGCTCACAGACCAAGCAGGTAAGTGATACGAATTGCCATTAAAGCTAACCGTTGCATCAGATTGGGTACCAAAATTCGCTAGGAAGGCAGAACACAACCCCGATCCTGCCTTATACACTGTGGCCTAAAACACGAAATGGCTTTTATTAAGGCCTCGAGGGAAAACAACATTAAAAAACACGTATATCCCATAATCCTAGACTATAAAACCTCCAAATTCGAGCCAAGAGAAGTGGTGGTAGGATCGGTTGCAACCATAGCCTCCTCGCAAAGCTTTATAGCCTTATGCAGATCTTTCAAGTGGCCATACTTTGGTTGTCTTAGAAGCCCTGCAGTTTACAATAAAATCGTTTGAAACCCTTTTAAGCAGATGCTAAAGAACAGATTAATTTAACATTAGAAAACCATATTGATGAATGGTTGTTTTTATACAATTACATAAACACAATACTTCTAAGATTCATACAAACTGGCAAGCAAACACAAGTGATCTCGGTGAATTTTCACAATTTCGAGCTCTCAACGGGCAGAAAGATTAGATATTAAAGATTGAGAAGTATTCCATACCATACTCATCTAGCGGAGCATCATAGTCATAGCTTGTTGAGATAAAGGGTCCTCCAGTGGATCGACCAAAGTTAGTTCCTCCATGATACTGATAGCAAAAGCTAATTTTATTTTACAGATAAAAATGTTCATAAACTATAAGGTACATTTGAGAGAAAAAAACACTATATCATTAACAAAAAGTACCATATAATAATTTTGGAACGTTCCACCGCGCTGAAAGAATCTAGCCACTGCAAAAGCGAGGTCTTCCACAGGCCTGTAAGGCACAGGGCGACCAAATGCAAGAAACCTAATTTTCCAAAGAATCAAATTAAACCAGTTGAAAAAAGAACTTATAGATGATAACAAGATAATTCATATAATTAGGAACTCTTACCATCCACTCCAATTCTCTGTCCACATTTTTGGTTTGTTCGCGGAATTAGGGCTAAAATTATCACAATAAAACCCATTGCAAGTGTTTATCTGTCACCATCCATAGTATATATAACTCAATAACTTGCAAATGTTTCAGAACAATATAATGTTGTCAAAACAAGATGAACTCAAAACTCGATATATACTAAAGCCAGGAACTCACAATAGTATCAGGGGCATCGGCTTGCTGGCACATAACCCAGGGTACCCCTGTATCTAAAGAAGTAGCCATATTTGCTGCCCATTTGATGTAAGATTTAGCACGAGGACCATAACTCGAAGCAACATTACCATACTCATTTTCAATCTGCAGGGAAATAAATAGATAATCAATTCACATTCCAAATATATAATGGTTTTGCTTCTGCATAGAGTAACCAGCACAAGATAGTACCTGAGACAATATAATCGGGCCGCCTTGAGATGCATAGAGCTTTTCTTGCTTCATCATGTCCACAATCTTGGTAACGAATCGCTGCATTTCAGACTGGAACAGAAACTCTCTGATCTTATTAAAACACGAAAACTAGCTAGCTACTGTCTCAAAAACCGAAAAGAAGCAAGAATTGAAGAGTGAAATGGAAACCTTGAATAGCTGATTGTCGGTTCGAAATTCAATTCCAGGTATAAAGTGCAACCAGAGAGGAAACCCACTGTTCATTATTAGGTAAAGTTCTCAGATTACCCAGAAAACAAAAAAGACTCAAAATTCCCAAATTTTATAAAAATAACCAGAAATGTTTACCCATAGTTCCACTCAGCACAGACATAAGGCCCAATTCTGAGATGAACATATAAACCTGCTTCTCCAACCAATTTCACAAACTTGACCAAATCTTTCCTCCCTTCAAAATCATACTGCAGAATTTTGTCACCACCTCATCAGTACTCTTTAACTATCCAATTTTGTGCTTTTGAAATCATAAGGAATTGTAATGGGCAAACATATTTTCAAAGGGAATTCTCAATTAATAATGATAAACAGAGAAGCTCAAACCACTAATCTAAATGCAAGATCATTCCAAATATCTAAAACTAGAAATTTCCCAGAAATAATGGAAAATAATAGGCAATAACATTCGATCAAAAAAAAAAAAAAAAAAAAAAACATAGAACCTGGTTACGAGTTGGTTCATGCAAGTCCCAGAAAACATAAGTCTCGATGACATCTAAACCTCCATCTTTGGATTTTTGTATCAAGTCCGACCACATCTGCATTCCCATTCGTATAAAACAACGTTATTATATTTACATTACATACCGTGTAAAGATAGAGAGAGAGAGAGATGGGAATGAATGTACATCGGAAGTGCTACGAGGATAGTGAATGGAGCCGGAAACCAACACTCTCCGTTTGCCGTCGATGACCAATGCGCGGTGGTCATACGTCACGGTGGCGGCGAACGCCGCCGTCATCGCCGCCAGCAGAGCCACCACTACTACTGCACCTTTTCCTCCTCCTCTCATCTCAATATCTTCGGTAGTTAACACAACGTTTTCGCGAGATGAGTGAATATTATTTATAATGTATGTTTGTGTGTGGAACTATGATTTTTCCCCAAAAAAAACACAAAAAGTGAACGGTTTCTTAGAAGCACTGTCGTACTAATGTTTCTGTTTAAGGTTGTTTTTTGCTTCAATTCAGCGGATACCTTAACTGCCTTCTAGTGTTTGTGTTAGGCGTTGCTTAACTCCAAGACGCTAAGGTCATTACTTAGCTTAGGCCGGAGAGTAAGACGCCGCATCTTATCCACATTTCACGTGACGACGTCGCAACAAACTGTATGTATCGTCCTCATCTTCTTCTTCTTCCTTCTCCTGCAACTTCTGTATCTACTGCGAACTCTTTGATTTTACCGTCTGTTACTGTGAAAATGGCGAGTGGGACAAATTATTCCATGCGTCCAAATGACATATTAGTAGATGGGTATTTTAAAGAAAAAATAAAAATTGTAATAAAGCTGCAAGATCTCCGGGTTTAACTAATGTGGAAGATACGGAATACTATATATAGAATGTACCAATCTTAATTGGATGGGATTTCATCTTGAAATATTTCTTATGACAGGTAATAGATGATGTTATCAAATCTTATGATGCTTGGAAAAATATTAATCTTACTTTCTTTTGAATTAGTTATTTTATACAAGATTACAAGTTTGGCCTCCAATATTAGAGATCTATTGACATTCTTGATATGAGTCGGACAATTATGAGTAACTTAGACTAATTTACCTCTTGTGAACCTTTGCCAACTAGAATCATACGACGCGATTTACTTAGTTCACATCTTCAAATAGTGATTACGGATTTTTTCTATAACTAAAAAAAGAATGTCATTAAATCGCATGATACTTGACAACAACTAACATTAATATTATTTCTTTCGAATTTAGTTATTTCATACAAACTGAAACATTAAAGTAAAAAAGAACATCTAATCATTGAGATGAGATGACATAGGTCTCTTATAACTTAATCAAAGTCTTGATAAAGCACCCTTAAGATCCTATCCGGCATAAACAAGAGGTTTAATTTGCTTTGTCATCCTTGAAGTCCTACCTAGCAATGGCACGGACAAAATTAATCTCAATATATAGTCCCTAGTCGACTAGATGAGGAAAACATGTGATCATATAAAAAAACAATAACTAAAATATCTATAAAAAAATTCACGAACTTTATATAGTGACATGTCTTTTGTTTATTGGAAATGATAGGCAAAAACTACTACAAAGTTAAAATTATTATTCTCAAAAAAAAAAAAACAAAGTTAAAATTATATTTTAGAACTTAATAAAATAACGACGAAAATGACTAATTGTAAAAATAAACCAAAAGACTAAAAATACTTTTTCCCTATACTAAAACAACTGGATTTCATTGAAAATAATTAAAATGAATAATGATGATATATCAAACTACTACCACAGCTATGCCGCTTGAATTTAAAATAGTATAACTATACTATTTATAACCTATGTATACAGAAGTTGAATATGTGATTTATCACTCGCGTTTGTCCTGAAAGGGGTGATTGAATAATTTGAACATAATTTTTATGTATTAAGTTTGATTATCATCCACACTCTTTTGATTAAATCCATTCCAAAAAATCTTTTAAATATAATTTACATTTTTTTTTTTTACATTTTAAAAATGAGATTTGCCTAATAACTTAATAAGCACTAAAAATTAAAACTTCTCACTTAGTCATTAGCCACAAGTTCATTAACTTAACACACACACACATATATATATACACGCCTATAAAGTATTAGCAGAATGATAGGTGTATGGAATAATGTGATGAACCAAACACAAGTTTTTAATTTGAATAAAGTTGCATAACAATGTATACTCCGTAATTAAGAAAGAAGGCCATGTGATATATGGTGATTTTGTTCCTTTTGTGGGACCAAAGTAATTCATAAAATTTGGATCGAAAGTCGAAATACTACGAGTTAGGTTACCGACACGACATGTGTACGACTTTAGGACTAGGTGACAAACTATGTCTTGTAACGTGTTATATATTTGAGATTAGTTGATTACCTTTTCTGAAAAAAAAAAAAAAATTATTCGCGCGTCCTTACAAGTGTTGAATCAGTTAACTTGCTCCTATTTCGTGTGGTCTTACAATAATATTATCTACAGAAATATTATTGTTTAAGTTGTATGGGCTAAAAAAATGCAATACTTATGATAAAAAATATAATATTAATTAATGATAAATTGATAATTACTTATTAAAAATTATAATATTTTTAAATTAAAATATAATATTTAAGGATTGAAAAGACGTGTTTTATAAATCTTAAACTAGGTGAATTCAGATTTGAGCCAAAATTCAATACGATATTAATTGGTCTAGATCAATAAGGTTGTCTTAAGTTAATTAGACATTATTATTCTTGTCTAATTTTATCAAACATTCAATAAGATTTGAACTAAAATTGGTCAAACGTTGCCATATTATAAATAAAGGATTAGATTTGTCATCTATCAGTTTTTATCAAGTGGTTATTGATTAAATTATGTGAGGTTCAACTTAATAATCAAATCATTAATTTTTTGAAGAAAAAACTGGCTCTAAATTAATGGCCAAAATATTGTGGAGTATTATTTAGAAAGGATTGGGTCTGTCTCCAACTTTACTACCTAGTAGTGCTCATTGATCGTCAAAGTCGGCCTGAATTAATAATTATATTATTTTGACCACGTACGCACTACATTGGAAACCACTCAAGGATATATAATAGTGTCGGTGTGCAAACTTGGAACATTATCGTATGGTGTTTGAGTTCACTTCTTACACTAATACCTACTCCCCTTCCCCCACCTCAAGTCGACAACCTTATCTCATCATCATATTCAATATTTTTTGCTTTTGCTATATAATTAAATTTCTAAAAAAATAATTTAAGAAAATGTATTTGAAAAAAAAAATTAATTACCTAACATTGATGAGGTTATACGACGAGATCTACTAGTGCAATAACATAAGAGTCGATTAGATATGAGCACATTCTGATTTTTTAGGGTAAGAAATTGGTCACGGAGTTCGAATGTCGTTAACAAATAAGTCTTGCACTTATGTCTCGCCATTACTCCAAGCATCACATCAATATCGGAGTGTTACGACTTACTTGAGCGAGTAATAGTACACTACCACATAGACTTGTTGGTGATATATACTATATTTAAATATTTAATGTTCAGTATTTGTCCTACAAAGAGTACACAAATTCAGTAACACACAACTCTATCTATTTGAGGTTAGTTAGTTTGTCATGTAAGTTTACCTACTATATTTGGTTTCATAATTTACCAATAAAATAGTACACTAATTAATTAAGAATAAAATCCGGACATAGGGGAGCTTAATTCAGAGTATAGGCAAAACAACTATGATTACTGATTAGTAGTGCTATCTCCTGTCGTTTTCCAACCACATTTAAAGACTTGTTAACTTCATTTTTTTACGGTAATTGAGGGTTGGTATCCCATACAATTTTCATGGAGTGGAGGAATTCATCATGCCAAGAAAGTGGTAGGCGTTTGGGCAACTCAAAAAATGCATGATGAAATGGATGAAACATGATTTTTGAATCTGGACGTCTTGAGTTCGATTTTTATTAACACTTTTTCAGTTGGGTCCTTTATGCACAAAAAAGTGGGTTGAGTTTGATTTCTGTCATGAATATCGATGATTTTAGTTTGAGTTTGACTTTTTATGCGCATAAAAAGTACAATTTGACAAATGACAAATTTATGGGATTCACAATATCATCTGGTAAAATCGATTAGCAATCCCAAAAGAAATAAAAAATGATAGGAGGCCAAGAAGGCAAGAATTGAACGGAAGACAATTTATATATGTTTTCTGACTTTATTGGCATGTGCATGCATTTTGGTAGTTTCTTCATTCAATTTTTACCAACCCTCATTAATTGTGAGTATACTTAGCATGACAAACACCTTATGCAATACTAACTTCAACTTACCCACAAATAAAAAAAAATATTATCTACTTGAAGATGACATACAAACCATTTAATTAATAATGTGAAAATCAAGAGAACAATTTTTGATGTCCCATAACTTCTTGTTTCGCTCTATCATATTAGATCTACATATATGAATCACTCAGAAATATTGTTTTAACATTTTCAATAATGTTTAAAAAATTTAAAAGTTTTTATTTGAATTAGACGAACACATTTTACTAAGGAAAAAAGAAGAAGAAAGAAGTGACAATATCATATATTTTACTTGCAAACAACTCAAGTCAAGATTCTGTGACAATATAATATATGTTTCACACTTTCACACTTCACTTTTTTCCTTTAGCCGTGTATACTGACTCTTTTAAAGGGTGCAAATCAAATTAATTTATACAACAAAGACTTTAAGATGTTATAGGTTAGGTTTTCAATATCCTCGAAACTTTTTTTACATATTATCATTTTAATATCTATTTGATAGAAAGATTTTTTTGATTTAATTCTTAATTATGTATATGGGTTAAAATCTTTTGTAAGTAATTTAATATTAAAATAAAGCAAATCGCTATTCACTAGACGATAAGCCATAAACTGAACAAAGAACAATAAAATCTAAAATTTCAGTTGCAACCTTTAGTTGCAATATTTGTAGCTGACGTTTTATACATACCTATTGGTAAAAGCTGATGAGTTTTAATTAATATTTGATGTGTATAAGATAGATCATTACACAATATAGAATTTTGTTATAATAAAATTATACTCCGTAGTAATATATGGTTGAAATTAAAAATTGACTTTTAGTGTCATTTAATCATTTATAGTCCGTTCATAGTGGTTGTACTACCCTTGGAATGTATCTAGTTTATAATTAAGTTGCACATTTTCACTACTTAAAATGTGACCATATGGAAGGGGTGAATTCGAGCCTTAGTGGAGGTGATATTGACTTTTTGTGCTTCAATAAGTTTGAGAAAGTAATTATAAACATATACCACATTGTAATTTGTAACAGAGTTAGTAATACTTAAAAAAAAAAATGTGACCATTATAGTCATAATAAATTCTCTTGACATTCCTGAAACGTCTTGATCCATTTTAGGTAGTTTATTAGTTGGGCTTGAACCGCAGTAAGCCCAGTTTCATATATTTTCTTAGAAACTACATAAAAGAGATTCATTGGATATGATTTGGGCCATAATATAGAAAAGAATCCCGCAAGTTCAGGCCCAAATGATCCTATTATGGAAACCCAGTTATATAAACCCGTTGGAGACAACATTTCGGCTCTTTCGCAGCGCCGAGGTAGAGAGAGAGAGAGAGAGAGATGACGAAGAATCAAGGAGTAACCGATAGAACGAGAAGCAAAAAAATCTCTGGAAATCGTACAGAGAACAAAAAGAACCCCAACACTGCTTCCAAAGGGGCGGCGAGGTTCAACGACGACGAGATTGAGACCGTTGTGGTACCATCTTCAAGCACCGAATCGGAAAACGACGACGTAAGCGATGCAGAAGAAGTCGGAGGGGTTGAGCTCGGCTCTGAAGAAAAGGTGAGCGATACGGAAGGGGAGGAAGAAGAAGAAGACGAGGAGGAGGAGGCAGAAAACGGAGGAATTCAGTCCGTTAGTGATGAAATTGTAGATGATACGGAAGAGGAAGAGGACGAGGTGGAGGTTAAGAGCAATGCCAATGGCGATCGGCGGCGAAAAGGAGAGAAATTAGAGGAAAAGCGTGGTAGTAAGAACAAAAGGGAGGAAGAAAAGGAGAGTGAGCGGGTAGTGAAAAAGGCGAAGAGCAATGCCGGTACATCTCAACGAACTAAGCAGGCGAAGGAGAAAAATAGCAAAGATGTGGCTAAGGAGAATGGAGGTGTAGCTGCTAAGCAGGCGAAGGTCACTAAGAACGAAGAGAAAAAGAGTAAGCAGAAGAAGAATGGGGAAAAGGAGAAAGAAAAGAAGAGTGAAGGGAAGAAAGAGCAGGTGTTGAAAAACGCAAAGACCAGTGGCAAGACAGCTCGCAGTGGTAACAATGGAGCAAAGGATAACAAGCAGAAGGGGAATCAGAAAAGCCGAGTGGAGGAGAGTAAAGGAAAGACAAAAAATACTACAAAAAAGGAAAAACCCAATGGGAATTCAACCCATGGAAGCAACAAAAAAATAGATGAGGAGAAGACTCAGAAGAGGAAGAACAGACAGGAAGAGGATGAGGAGGTTAGAGGGAAAGTAGCTAAAAAGGTGAAGGTTAGTGGTGATAAGCATCAATCAAGCAAGGACAAGAAAGAGGACAGTAAGATCAAGAAGAAAGGAAAATTGGTGGAAGCAGATGAAGATGCTAGAGAAAAGGTTGTAGCAAAGAAGCTCAAGAGTAATGGACAGAGTAGTCAGCTAAGCAAGGATAAAATGGATGATAAAATGAGCAAGCAAGCAAAGAAAGTTGAAACAGGGAAACAGGATAGAAGTCATGAAAAGAAAGTAGAAAATGGGGCAAAGAGAGGTGGTGATGCTAATAGGAAAAACAATAACACAGTGTCAGAGAAAAGGAAAATGATAGAGGAAGAGGTTGATGATGATGATGATAAGTGTGAGAGTGTATTGTATACATTTCCAATGAGTCGAATTAGTAGGATGATAAAGAGTGAAAATTCTAAAATTAAAATGTCTCAAGAAGCAACTTTTGTCATCAACAAAGCCACGGTAAGCCTGAAATCTTAGCCATGTTTTCTTCTTAAATCTTAGGTACTTTATCCTGCATATAGTAGGTAGTATATGTATGTTTTAAGGACTCAAATGTATGAAGTAATCTTAGATACATTATCTGCCTTTGCTTGAATATGGAGTAATCTTATATACATTGTTTGCCTATAGTACATATTACTTGTACAGTTTAGAGAGTTGGATATATGGAGTAATATTTTACATGTTTGAGTTTTAGTATCCAACTTGTTGCATTCATGAGAATCAAGTTATCAGATACATTATAATATTGTATAAGTGGAGGGGCTTTATAAAAATTGGTAGTAAGTCAACCAGTGCCTGTGAATTCTTCAACGTAATCCGATGTAAAATATTAGAAGATTTCAAAAATTATAGCATCTCGTTTAGGCCTTAGGGTCAGGCCATTTGATACATCACCTAATTCTTTCAATACTGATTTATATGTTTAGTTGAATTTTCCTAACAGCTAAAAATCAGAATAAACATAGACTTCAATTTTAGATTTTTCAATTTCTAGAAGTCCCAATATGCAAGTTGTAAGCTTTTAGTTTGACAAAAGAAGAAGTAGCCTTATAGGTGTTTCCCATCCAGACATTAGAGTACTTGTTATACTTCTAGGTGTTGTTGAGGCATGCCTCAGCCTGAGGTGAGGACAAGTCACACAAGGGTGCACGCCCTAACGTGCACCCTTGAGGCTTTTGTAGGCGTTTTTGTTTTTGTTTTTTTTTTGTTTTTGGAACTTTTGGGCTATAAGTAGTAGGCCCAATTTATTTTTAATCCAATAAAAGTTGACTAATAATTTCTAAACCCTAATAATGGGTAACAAGGAATATTAGGAAGAAGATCAGCGAGCCTGCTTTCCGCCCTGCGACTTGCAAGCTTGTGATCAACTATAGAAAGAAGATTAGCAAGCCTTCGATCCAGCAACCCTGCGCTCAGCCATGAAATGTTTAGTATTTTATGACTTTTAATGATGCTTATTGGTTTTGATTATATCATTAGTTGGTAGGTGAACTTTTAAAAGTTTTTATTGATCTTTTTTGGGGTCTATTTTGAGGCTTACACCTCGAAGTGCTTTGAGGCTTAAGCCCAAACTTTCTAATAGAAAATGCCCTGATACCCAAACTAGCATTTTAAAACCTTCCATTAGAGTACTTGTTATACTTCTAGGTGTTGCTGAGGTGTGCCTCAGCCTGAGGTGAGGACAGGTGGCACAAGGGTGCACGCCCTAACGTGCACCCTTGAGGCTTTTGTAGGCGTTTTTGTTTTTTTTTGGGAACTTTTGGGCTATAAGTAGTAGGCCCAATTTATTTTTAATCCAATAAAAGTTGACTAATAATTTCTAAACCCTTATAATGGGTAAAAAGGAATATTAGGAAGAAGATCAGCGAGGCTGCTTTCTGCCCTATGACTTGTGAGCTTGTGATCAACAATAGAAAGAAGATTAGCAAGCCTTCGATCCNGGAATATTAGGAAGAAGATCAGCGAGGCTGCTTTCTGCCCTATGACTTGTGAGCTTGTGATCAACAATAGAAAGAAGATTAGCAAGCCTTCGATCCAGCAACCCTGCGCTCCGCCATGAAATGTTTAGTATTTTATGACTTTTAATGATGCTTATTGGTTTTGATTATATCATTAGTTGGTAGGTGAACTTTTAAAAGTTTTTAGTGATCTTTTTTGGGGTCTATTTTGAGGCTTACACCTCGAAGTACCTTGAGGCTTAAGCCCAAACATTCTAATAGAAAACGCCTTGATACCCAAACTAGCCTTTTAAAACCTTCTATTAGAGTACTTGTTATACTTCTTGGTGTTGCTGAGGTGTGCCTCAGCCTGAGGTGAGGACAGGTGGCACAAGGGTGCACGCCCTAACGTGCACCCTTGAGGCTTTTGTAGGCGTTTTTGTTTTTTTGGGAACTTTTGGTCTATAAGTAGTAGGCCCAATTTATTTTTAATCCAATAAAAGCTGACTAATAATTTCTAAACCCTTGTAATGGGTAAAAAGGAATATTAGGAAGAAGATCAGCGAGCCTGCTTTCTGCCCTGTGACTTGCGAGCATGTGATCAACAATAGAAAGAAGATTAGCAAGCCTTCGATCCAGCAACCCTGCGCTCCGCCATGAAATGTTTAGTATTTTATGACTTTTAATGATGCGTATTGGTTTTGATTATATCATTAGTTGGTACTTGGTAGGTGAACTTTTAAAAGTTTTTATTGATTTTTTTTGGGGTCTATTTTGAGGCTTACACCTTGAAGTGCCTTGAGGCTTAAGCCCAAACTTTCTAATAGAAAACGCCCTGATACCCTAACTAGCCTTTTAAAACCTTCCGTTAGCCCCTTGAGGCTTAAGCCCAAACTTTCTAATAGAAAATGCCCTGATACCCAAACTAGCCTTTTAAAACCTTCCGTTAGAGTACTTGTTATACTTCTAGGTGTTGCTGAGGTGTGCCTCAGCCTGAGGTGAGGACAGGTGGCACAGGGGTGCATGCCCTAACGTGCACCCTTGAGGCTTTTGTAGGCGTTTTTGTTTTTTTGGGAACTTTTGGGCTATAAGTAGTAGGCCCAATTTATTTTTAATCCAATAAAAGCTGACTAATAATTTCTAAACCCTTATAATGGGTAAAAAGGAATATTAGGAAGAAGATCAGCGAGCCTGCTTTCTGCCCTGCGACTTGCGAGCATGTGATCAACAATAGAAAGAAGATTAGCAAGCCTTCGATCCAGCAACCTTGTGCTCTGCCATGAAATGTTTAGTATTTTAATATTTTATGACTTTTAATGATGCATATTGGTTTTGATTATATCATTAGTTGGTACTTGGTAGGTGAACTTTTAAAAGTTTTTATTGATCTTTTTTGGGGTCTATTTTGAAGCTTAAACCTCGAAGTGCCATGAGGCTTAAGCCCAAACTTTCTAATAGAAACGCCCTGATACCCAAACTAGCCTTTTAAAACCTTCCATTAGAGTACTTGTTATACTTCTAGGTGTTGCTGAGGTGTGCTTCAGCCTGAGGTGAGAACAAGGGGCACAAGGGTGCATTGCATGCCCTAACTTGCACCCTTGAGGCTTTCGTAGGCCTTCTTTTGGGAACTTTTGGGCTATAAGTCGTAGGCCCAATTTATTTTTAATCCAATAAAAGTTGACCCATAATTTCTAAACCCTAATAATGGGTAAAAAAGAATATTAGGAAGAAGATCAGTTAGCCCGCGTTCAGCCCTGCAACTTGCGAGCTTGCAATCAACAATAGAAAGAAGAGTGACAACAGAAAGAAGATTAGCAAGCCTTCAATCCAGCAGCCCTGTGCTCGGCTATGAAATGTTTAGTATTTTATGACTCTTAATGATGCTTATTGGTTTTGATTATATCATTAGTTGGTAGGTGAACTTTTAAAAGTCTGGTCTTTTAAATCAAGAATGTTGGCTGTGACCTCTGCGTCGTTCTTGTTCTTCTGGCAGGGCAACAATGACTTTAAAATCAAGATCGATTTCATGATATAATGCAGTTTCATGTTGTGTTCTCTGAAATTGTTCATTTGTTCTTATGCTTTTCCCAGCCAAAGTTGATAATGTCTTTAAGTCTTATGAAACCATAAGACTTTTGAGTAAAATTATACTTCTAAAGCATGTGAATTGATTATGGGATACTTTTAGTTCACTGCTGAGGTAACAAGTGGATAAAGGGTTTAGTTTCATTCTGTGAACAACTAATCTTTTCAGTGTGGATATATGTCCCAGAGCAAGCAAGATAACCATGTAGTTCTCAGATAATTGAGAATGCACCAAAAATTATTAGGAATTTTGTGGTTAACTGAAGGAAATGAAAATGATCTGTTTTGCACTTGAGTTGGATACTGCCTCAGTGTAGAGCTGATTGTGAGATTTATAAAACCATGTGTTTGGCAACACTGTTCCAGTTAAATTGCAAGGTAAGGTCATTTGAAGTTCCTGGCTCTTGGGAGAGCTTCAAGGGCCAATAAGCTCTCAAGTCTCAACCAGCGGCATGGGATTTGAGGTGGGATGTGAGACACAGTAGGATGTATGTATGTGAGCTCAGGGGTTTTTTAGAATTAGTTTCATTTTGAGACTTTGTTCTTTTCTTGATTTAGATTAGACTTTTATAGACACAAGGCAGGATAATTATATCAAATAGCACAGTGATTGAAATGAGATGAATAGTTCTTTTGCTGGATTGAGTTACAAAATAAGTTTATATTTGAACTTTTGAAGTTTTATTTTTAGCTGCAACTTCATTTGATTTTCTTTGCACGTTGCTATGCATTGTTCTTATGGGCTTCTTTTGCTGGATGTAGGAAAAGTTTCTTGAGCTATTCTGCAAGGAGGCTTATGCTTGTGCTTTTCTGGATCGTAAATCTCATGTTGGATATAACCATCTCTGTAAGTTCTGTATAGCTCATAAATTTACTAGGAAATAGAACATTTTCTGTGAGACCACTCATTTCCTATTCATTTATTACTTTGTAGTGCATGCTTGCAATCTATTGTGTGCTTGTGGACCCAGATTCAGGGTGACGCTGTTATCTATAGCAATACTTGTCTGCTTGGCTGTTCCTATAGATCCTATCATGTCATCCCTATTGGCTATAGAGTTGGTATTGGCATGAAGCTTTTAAATTTCTAGTTGTATGTGATGAATGTTACTCTAAAACTCGAAAGCAGAGGGATCATAGTCTGGTCCATGTATCAATCTGTCAAGCATCTGCTTTTTTATTTTTTGTGACTTGAAAAACCTTAATGATTTCATTATGTTATACTCAACTGCTGTGTCATATATATAGTTCTCAGGATCTTCTATATTTAAACTTAAAAGCAGTTTGAGATTTGTTTGTTCATCAGAGAATAAATCCGTTGCTGTACATTGCTCATGTTTGCAGAAAATGCAGCAAATTTTGAGTGTGAAGTTGAAGAAAGCTCACATATCATTTTGTGAAACAACCTTTTCAGTATTAAGTGACTTGAATAGACTTAGACTCTTGAATTAGTGTCTCCATAGACAAGCATTACTTTTTTGAAGACTTTTTGAATTCTATACATTTCAAAATACAGAATTGGAAATGGAAATTCTCGACGGACTTTCCGTCACAGTGCTGTTTTCTTGTGGACATAGTATTATTTCACATGAGCTTAGGCTACATCACTAAAGAACAGTGTTAATTTCTGGCAACTCACCTAATAACTCATCAAGTTTTCTGTAATAGCTGCTTCTTCAATACAGTTTCAATTCTCCGAGATATCGTTTTTTGAAATACATGTTTATATATAGAAGTATAGAGCATCACTGTACATTATACCAATTTTGCTGAGATGCGCTAATGCTTTCATTTCTGATTTCAGCATCTGTTGTTTCCAAAAGGCAGAGATTCGACTTTCTCTCAGGTATCACTAACCGTTTTTTTCTAGATTTGAGGATTCAACAGCCACGTTAACTTCAGTTTTCTTTACGATTCCTGATTTCACGCATCTTTGATTGCTATTTATGCCAGATTATGTCCCTGAAAAGATAAAAGCCGAGGTGGCGTTAGCAGATGCAGAAAAAGTTGGTTAGATACAAGCGGCATCGAATTTTCATTTTGTTGGTAAGATGCCAGTACTGCTCTTCCAGTATTCCCCAAGCAAAATCCAGGTTTATGTATATTGCTCTCCAGTTTATATGTTGTAGAAATATATAGTCAGTAGGGAGGGTTCCTGCATGGATTTACTTTCTTGCCCTTTGTCATACTCGATCTCATCTTGGATTCTAAGATTTGTATGTTTAATTCAGCAATTGTATCTAACTTTGATGCCAGCTCATACTCTGCATCTTAAGAAATCAATAGATGGTATTTAGTTCATATTTAATTATTATGATTAATACATAAATGGACGTAATAACAACTGAATAGGGCCAGTTTGGTTATATGCAATTATGCATCATGTGGAATATTAGTAATTAGTGTGGATTGCATCATTTCAACCATTGAGAAAGCACATTTAGATCCGTTGGTTTAGGATAATAATGCTTTTATGGCCCCAAAAAGCAATTATTATATCATGCAATGTGGACTATTGGCATATATCTTCATTTTTAGTGTGTTCATGGATGCAGTAGTCGCTAGGCGCTAGTCGGGGATAGACTAGCGCCTAAGCGGTCTAGGTGGTACACCTAGGTGGCGACCTATAAAAATAAAAATAAAATAATGCATGTGTGTGGGTGTATGTCATATTTTATATATATATATATATATATATATATATATATATATAATTAACAAGGCTGACTCGCTCGAGTTAATTCGGTTAACTCTGTCGAGTTGGGCTAGTTAAGTCGGTCAAATTCGGCTAAGTTGGCCGTCAACTCGGTCCAGTTGACTGAGTTAGGCGCTAGGCGGCCGGCCACCTAGGTGGACGCCTAGGGAGTAATTCGCCTCGGTCTAGAGGCGACCTAGGCGTGAGATTTTTGCAATAGTGAGTGTATTACAGATTTATTTTTTTAAAATTAGTTTTTAGTGTATTGCATGTCCATTTTTAGTAATGAACCTATAGTACATCAAAAATGAACTTTTAGAGAGTGTTTGATAAATAGTTGTTAGCTGATTGTGTTAGTAAATTTGATTAATTGATAGCATTAGTTGATTGTATATCATTTAGTACTTTTTTTTTTTTTTTATTTTAAATTGTGGTATTTAGAGATGATAATTGCGTTCATCTTTTAAATATTTGCTCTAAATTCTATTCGTAAGGATAAAATATTTTTAGTTGATGACACCACGGCAGATAGTGCTCAAATGTGTATAAAAATTTCAAACTGCTCGAATCATCAAAATGGAAACACCAGTGACTAAAAATGGTAAAGAGGAATCTATCTATCCATTTTTAAAGAGTCTAAAACCTAAAAATGGTAAAGCTCGTAGGTGTTTGATGAGTTTTTAAAAATTGAATTATATTTAAATTATTAAAGAGTATTTGAAAGTCTATTGATATTTAAAAAATTATGCATTTTTATAAATTGAAGAATAGTTGTATGTTGTTTTGTTATTATTTTTAGGTAATTAGTGATAAAATATTTAATTAAAATTATAAAATATTGAAGATAATTTTAAAAAATGGGAGTGAATTGTGATGGATATTTACACGGTTTTCCTATCTCCATAAATCTAGTTAATTGAGAGTGTTGAACCATTCCCTAAAAAGGAAAATTTTTATTACGTCCGCCACATGACGTTAATGATTCAATGAAAGATATACTATTATCAAAATTTTATTGTCATTTTTTATTACAAATAAATAAGTTTCATTAAAATTGCTATCTTATACTCGTACTAACTAGCTGACTTATTGTTATGTTGGTTAAGCCATTCACATCAAGCTTAAATGTATGGTAACCTCAGAGATGTATCTTATTATTATTATTATTATTATTATTATTATTATTATTATTTTTTGTGAGAATTAGACTTCCCATGAAAACATGTGGGCTAATGTCATCCATCCATTTAAGATGATCAAGCGCTGAAAATTAAGAAAAAAATGTAGTGACATTTTTGTAATTACGATTCTGTATTCGAAAACGTTTGACAACGCATTCGTGGATAACTAAGCGTTCATTTGAAAGCTTTTTCCAAATGCACGGTCAACTTGTCAAGTGTCTCCCAATACATACGAAATATCATTGCATGTGTTCCTTAATTTTCATCTCTTGATTATATTTTAGATATAGATAGATGAGATTAGGTGACACGTTTTCACGGGAAGCCTAGTTATCATATTTTTATTAAATTGTTGCTAATTGGGGGTGGGGGCTCAATTTGTTAGGCTATAATATAAACACCCTCTCCAAATACTAATTAAAAGCTTCATTCTCAAGTTTGTGGCAAAAAGCAATGATAGCTCCGATCCAGAAATGTGACACAAGTGAAATCAAAGCAATCATATACAACTTTGTCTGCAGATCGATATCCCCACTTGGAGGAAATTAAAGTTTGACATCTTTTACGTTTTTACATGCCCCATTTCCAAGCAAACTACCTATATTCATCGTAACATATGTATATATAACTAGAGCTCTTGAATGAAACTTTTATCCACTTTAACTCACTGGGTATGCTTAATATCCTATGTATTATAAACGGAATTTCGACCATTGTTACTCATTATAAATATAAGTGTTATAAAAAATACTCTATAACAATATCACATCAATATGATGCAAAACGATATACAAGTATATATATTTGGAGGGAATATTAGGTATTTGAGATCTCTTTTAATTTATTTCTCAACAATGAGAGTGTCTTATTAATCTTCTTCGTTTGAACTTGATAGTGTTAAATACGGAACGCGAAGCTAAAACGGGAAATACGATCTGTTATTACTCGAAAGATCCAAGCCCGGTTTACAATATGAATAAAGGGCTCGGGTCGGCAGTGGGCTTTCCTATTGTCCGAACTCACTTCAAGACTTAGTCTAGAATTGGCCCCAAAGATCCTCTCTCTCCTCATAAATGCCGTATTTATAAGAGGGGAAAGGCACGATCGCCGGGACTCCGGCATGACGGGAACGTGGCGTGCATGCGTCCGCCTCACTCCTGACCCAAGCGGGATGGAGCACGTGGCGGGCCTCGACATGACCCCTGCTAACCGAGCGAAGGCACCGTTCGGTCTGTGAGGGCCTGACGGCAAACCGGTCGGGCAAAGTCGCCGACCTCCCGATCATACGGACTCCGACCGGTACTGGAGTATATATACTATCAGAACTAATCAGCTACAACCTAGGCTTGTTTATCTCTTTGTATCCTTTTGCTGGCTAGAGTTACAATGTGGCGTTTACTCGGTACACACTCTCGAGTAGTGGTTATGGCTTTCCCTCACCACCTAAAAAGATGAATATATAATAACTAATTAACCAAATTACAAGTAGCTAATGGATACAAAATATAGATAGATGAATTGTGCATATGAACTCAAAAACTTGTGTGTGAGAGCCTTATACGAGATGCATAATGTTTTTTTTTTATTTTACAAAAATATAATACTTATTTAGGAAATCCTTCAAATATAATCAACCTAATAGAATGAGATCGTCATACATTTAGCTAGTAAGTACATTACTAATACAACTATAAAGTCAAGAGAGTTAGCTAGTAAGGATATTACTAATGCAACTATAAAGTCAAAAGATCTGTCGAATCTAATCTAGTTAAGTGTCGGAAAAAAAAAATTTATATAATTTGATTTGGTATATGTACTTAGTGTGTGTTATTTACTAGATATGGAAGGTAAATGAAAAGAAGGAAAAAGAAAGAGTAAGAAGCAAAATTGCAATAGTTGAAACTAGAATTGTGACCCCTCATCAAACTTGATTGATAAGAAAAAAAGATGTCTTTGCCAACCAATAGAGCACTTCCTCACCACCTAACGTATATCACCTTCCCTCTTCAATTCTCCATATAAACCCTCTCCCATCTCCCATCTTCTTCAATTCATTCCTTTTCCTCTCCATCTTCTCCACCCTTACCCTACACATTCATCTATTCTCTAGCTCACATTTTCTTCAACAATTTTTTTTAAAACAAAAAACAATGAAGCATCATTTCCTTGTTCTCCTCTTCCTAGTTATTGTTCTCCAATGTTGTTCTATAAGGTTAGCTGAAGCACAAGCCGCCGGACCGGCGCCTTCTGGTCCGACCAACATTACAAAAATCCTCGAAAAAGCCGGCCAGTTCACGACATTCATGCGGCTCCTTAAGATCACTCAGGTTTCTGATCAGATCAACAATCAGCTCAATAATTCTAACCAGGGATTGACGGTTTTCGCCCCGACGGATAATGCGTTTTCCGGCCTAAAAGCCGGCACTCTTAATTCCCTGACCGATCAGGAGAAAGTGGAATTGGTTCAATTTCATGTTCTTTCATCGTTCTTTTCAATGTCGCAGTTCCAAACGGCGAGTAATCCGTTGAAGACGCAGGCCGGGGATAGCGCGGGGTCGTTTCCGCTGAACGTGACGACAGCGGGGAATCAGGTTAACGTCAGCACTGGCGTGGTGGATTCCACGGTGGCAAACACGGTTTACACGGACGGACAGCTGGCGGTTTATCAGGTGGACAAGGTGCTTCTTCCTATTAGCCTGTTTGGCCCGCCGGCTCCCGCGGCGGCTCCCGCGCCGGGGAAGGCGAAGAAGAAGGCGAAGGCCGCGGACAGTCCCGTCTCCGGCGAAGACGCTTCGCCGACGAGCAGTTCCGGCGCGGTTGGGGTTGTGGACGTGCATGGCATGGTGGCGGCGGTGGTTATTGGGGTTGCTTCGATTGTTTTCATGTTGTAACGTTGGAATTCAAGGGTGAAGATTGTGCCACGTGTGAAGTGTGAGAATATGATGGTTGTGCCGAGTTGGATTTGGACGGTAGTGATCTAGTGAGTGCCTTCTGAATAATTGTTACACTTTAGTCTTTTCCTATGCACAAGCTTTGTAAGGATATTCAATTTTGAAGTGTTTTATTATTTCTTGAATTTAATTTTTTCAAAGTTATATTTTCAAGTCTTGCTATATATATTATAGCCATGTAAAAATTTGCTTTGTGCTATTATTTTCTACGTTAAGATTTGTCGATATTTATCATGAATATCAACTCATGTTGTACTAGTTTTATGATGTTATAAATAATTAGTACTGTCAAAGTGGGCCAGCCCGCCCCACCGCGGGCCTAATTTTTGGTGGGTTGTGGCGAGCCAACCCACTAGGGTTGCGAGCCAGGGTTCTCCAACCCTAGCCCACCCCGCGCGGGTTCGTGGGCCCCGCGGTTTTTTTTTTTTTTAAAAAACATTTATGTGAAATTAAGTAACCCTTACACATGACAATATTAGCAAGATAAAAAGACATTACGCTAAAAAATTAATATTCAAAGTTCATAACCATTACACACATTAGTCCAAAAGTCCAAAACACACTACAGTTCAAAATAAATATTCAAATGTTTATCATTACACAAATGAGTCATGACACATCAATCCAAAACACACTAAGCTTCAGAAAATTCAGTTGGAACACGAACTGGAACATCTCCATCATCACCTATGCAAAAATTAAGAAAATTCAAAACATATTATTATTTATGAAAATAAAATTATTAAAATGTTAAATAAAATACTATATAATTTAGTGAATTACCTTTATCATCTGACTCATAACCGCTTAACCAATTGCGAGTACAAATCAATGCTTGAACATTTGAAGAAAGCAAACAACTCCTATACTTGTTTAACACGCGACCTCCTATACTAAAAGCTGATTCTGATGCCACTGTAGTAATAGGAATACTTAACACATCACATGCCATTAAAGATAACTCACCAAATCGATGCATATTATCCTTCCAAAAGTTCAGGATATCCAAACTAGCATATGATTTCATATCCATTTGTGGCTCATCCAAATACACATCCAAAGCAGATTTACCATTTTGCACATTATCTTAAACACAATATTCAAGGAACTCATCCTATATATCAATAAGAAATTTACAAATATTAGAATAAAAATTAAGAAAATAACTTAAAAATTTACATTAAGATAAAATACTTACATCAAAGTCATCACTTGCTTCCATTGATGCAACATTTTCAGATTGACTAATAGTTACATTTGAACTACTCGTCCCAGTCACAGATGTGACTTTATATGCTTCAAAGAGCATATACAACTTGTTCTTCACAACATCCAACTTTTGTTTATATGTGCTTTCATCCAACTTTTTGTAGCAAAACTCCAAAAGCTATGTGCTTTCATCCAACTTTTTGTAGCAAAACTCCAAAAGCTTAAACTTCATTCTTGGATCTAAAACAGCTCCCATTGCTAGAATAACACTATATTGCTCCCAATATTTATCAAACTTGATTTTCATTTTACAAGCCATCTCTTAATATTTATCAAACTTGATTTTCATTTTACAAGCCATCTCTTTAATCACCGAATCTCCACTCTTCAAATTATTTTTCAACAAATACTCAATCTTCCAAACTTGCCGAAAATATAAATTAGATGTGGGATAAGTCTTCCAAACTTGCCGAAAATATAAATTAGATGTGGGATAAGTTGAACCAGAAAACAATTTGGTAATTTCATTGAAAGGCATTAAGAAGTCACAAATTTTTTCTACTCTAACACATTCTTCATGTGAAGGACAATGCTTATAGTTTGGATCAAGTAATTGCAGACTACTAAAAGCACGACGATACTTGATAGCACAATCAAGCATTTTATAAGCAGAATTCCATCTAGTAGGCACATCAATAGATAAACCAAGTTTAAGCTGAAGCCCTACTTTTTCAACACATTCTTCAAACATTTTCATTCTTCCCTCCGATGCTTTAACATACCTCACGCTCTCTCGAACTTTATAAAAAGAATCACCAATTGCTTTCAACCCATCTTGCACAATAAGATTTAAGATATGTGCAGAACACCTAACATGGAAAAATTCACCATTACACAACAAATCATTTTGTAAACAAAGTTGTTCCTTCAAGATGTTTTGCATACTATCATTAGCTGAAGCATTATCCAACGTAATAGAAAATATTTTTTTCTCAATTCCCCAATCTTTTAAACAACCAAGAAGCTTCTTAGCTAACTTACGGCCAGTATGCGGTGGAGGCATAGCACAAAATGCTAATATCTTACTGTTTAACTTCCAATCATTATCAATATAATGCGCAGTCAAGCAAATATACCCCTCAATTGTGGATGCTGTCCAAAGATCTGAAGTCAAACAAACTCTACTACGAACTTTTGACAACACATTCTTCAGTTTCTCTTTCTCTCTCTCATAAAACATGTAAACATCTGCTGCAGCTGTATTTCTACTTAGGAACTTGTAATCAGGATTCAAATACTTATGCAACTCTCTAACCCAAGTATACTCCACCCAAGAATATGGAAGATCATGATAAATTATGGCCATACTAGTAATCTCACGAACCCTATCGTGATCAATCTTTTTGGCACGCAATTTTCCTTCATGGTCAATAAGCATATTACCCACATCTTCATATTTAGGTTTTTTCTTACAACT
>NC_044919.1:33231099-33286417 GCF_003576645.1 Ipomoea triloba | reverse complement strand
ACTATTTTAATCTGATCCTATTTTTCTCTAAAGACAGTTCTTTTTTATGAAGCTTCATGCCTTCATCCATAACAGTAGTATATTAGCTTTTCTCTTTTCGATTTCCAACACCCCACAAGATCAATAGTTAGAAATGGACAAATTTCTTTATAACATGAAATCTATCAAGCCCTCTGATATATTCCATGATTATTCAAGGCCTCATTCCAATGGAGAACATTGCTAGAGCTGCCTCTCAGTTTCATAGTGACAACAACTATGTAGCAGTTTATGAGCACAAACCTGGAAAAGAGAATACTCATATAGCAAATTCTTGTGCCCAGATTTCCCTTGACTCTTCCAAGAGAAAACAAAAGAAACCAGAATGGGGATCAGAATCTCCATAATCTAACAAGGACAGCGCTGATGGAACCACAATGAGTGAGGATTTCCTGCCAGAAAACATGATAGCCACCAATGGAAATCAACTGCAGGCTGACATCTTTAGTGTGATACAATATCAAATGCCATAATGAGCCTAAAAGAGAAGTTAATAAGAAGAGCACAAAAGCAAATCATTCTGAGTACACAATGCAGTGGCAGTTAATTCTACTGAACCACATTCTCATGGATCAGTAATAACTGCCCCCATTGCTTTGTATTTTTCTTGTGTTTCCTGCATCAATAAGGCAAACAATCTTATATATTTTACATGCTAGATATGCAATGTCCATTATGATTATGTGTTCACAGAACTTATGCTGACCTAAACCCAAACAGCCATGCAACTTAGATCAGAATTAAGAGAAGACCTTAGATATGCATATATGTATGTGGTGTGTGTGTGTGGGGGGGGAGGGGGGAGGGGAGGGTGCTGGACTGCCACACAAATTATATGGTTCATTGCCTCATCAAATTGAATGCTGGCATTCACATTATTGACACAAATTGCCAATAGTGCAAAACAAATACAGAATTGATATGAAGGATAGTATTTGAGCAAGAATGTGTGAACAAGGTTCTCAAAAATCCATACTGCATCAAAATGAATTTCACACCACCATGGCACCATCCCAATATAAAAATAGACGCCGCCTAGCTCATGTTGGCAAAATTGGATAAATGAAATTGATGTGTGAACAGTGCTATATATTGGCAGAAGTAAACAATTTTGCAGTAATCTGAATACAACACAACAGTTGAATCTAGAATGAAGTAGGTTAGTGCAAATTGATATTCTCAAGTTTCCAGTTGTACATCCTCAAACATTGAGTTCACTTTTAGGAAGAAGCAATTGCTGAATTACAGTGGACACTGCCCAGGCCATGATAAAATGAAGCTCCAAGGTATTCACTGAAGTATACTGCATAAAGAAATTTGGGATTCATTACAACACTTATTTGATAATTTCACATTTGGGGGGTTGAAATACCTATAAAAAGTTATATGCTGTTTCCTCAATGCATTCAAACGAAAAAAAAAAAGAAGAAGAAGAGGAAGAAGCAAATTGGAATGTTGGTATTGCTATCAACTATCAAGAACTGAAGAGCAAGGAGAAAGATAAGGTACTCACTTGTATAAATAGGCTGCAATCCCCAAGATGATACAGATAAGAATGATATCAATAAAGAAGTTTTGGGTGGACCGAACCTGGAATAAATTTAGAAAATGAATAAGAACATGAGAAGGTTCTAAAAGTCATAAAAGGGTCAGAAACCAGATTTATTTGCATTTAAATAAATAATAAATACATTATTAATAGTCTCCTTGAGTCTAAGATTGGTGTTCTTTAGCTCAGCTGTTGCCTTGTCAACCTGCAAAGACACAAGAAGTGCATTGGATCTTGATACTCCACTATTGTCTGATAATGCAATCAATTAAAGGACACAACAAAAACATGCAAACCTTTGTTTCAATTTCATCAACCAGGGGAACTTGTCTATCCAATTCCTGAAAAAAGAATGGAAAATGAATAAAATAGAAACAATTAGATCTCATTTTCCATGAACCAGAATGCCACAAATTTTTATTTTCTCCCTATATTTCCTTTTTATTTTTTTCTTTTTTGTGGGCAGATGAAAGAGCAGGGTAGTTAACCTCATTCATATCCTCAGCCAAATTTTTCAGTGTGTCTAGACCTTCTGAAATAAAATCCAATCCTTCATCCTGCAAACATATCAGATATATAGTTTTAAATGATATTGAAATCAGCTCATATTGCTAAACAAATAAAGGATTGAAAACAAAACATGCATAAGAATAGATCATGCAAGTTACAAGCCTGTTTTATTTTCCGCATCTCATACTCATTCCGGAACTGACTAGATTCTTCACTCTGCTGGAAGAAATCATCATCCATCTGCCCATCTGAAATTAATTTTTAACAGTCAGAAAACCTGCAACAAAATATTAAAGAAAAGAAGTCTAAGGAGACACTTGGTGGCAACCATCACCTACCAGAGTCAAATTTGACGTTTTTAAGAGATGATGAGCCCCCCCAACCTCCAGACTTGGCTGCACTTGTAGTTCCATCAGGGATTTCTTTGATCCTCTCAGGTAGTGCAAGTACCAAGTCATTACGTACTTCTCTTTCTTCTTGTGAGACACCTTTAACCTGTTAATCCAATATAACTTCCATTTTTAGTTCTAAGAATGACACAAAGGTTCAAATTGCATTGATAACATACGAATCAATAAAATATAGAAGCATCCAACCTATTACTATTGTGAAAGCCATCATAAAGTTTCAGCTCAACAGAAACAGAACAATATAGTTTCACTATTTCTATAACCAATCCTTGTGGTTGAACACCCTTCTTGTTAAAGAATTATAGTTTGTATGGAATTAAGGTTGAGAGCAAGCTCATTTCACTTATCAATCCTGGAAGTATATTTCACCATAAATTGACTCCAGATCATCTGATTACATTAAACACATATTTTGAATATAATATCCTGCCTTCAATAAGGATCAAGAATAAGATATAAGAAATGATGAAGAAACCACATAAAAATACAAAAATGAATAGGAAGTGATAAGTTGGTCAGGTCATTGGCTTGATGATAATCATAACACTATTGCCTTCTAGGTTGTTGGCTTGATGATAATCATAACACTATCGCCTTCTCAGTTTGAGCCTATCAACTAGGCTGGTTTAACTCCTTGCGGTCCTTTGCCAGCTAAGATAACAAGAGACTTGATAACCATAAGACTATCATCTTCTAGGTTTCATAGGCTAAGATAACAAGAGGCTTGATAACCACAAGACTATCGTCCCTTCTCGGTTTGAGCCTATCAGCTAGACTGGTTTATCTCATTGGGGTCCTTTGCCAGCTAAGATAACAAGAGGTTCACGCAAAGCCCACCTTTGGATAGGTGGTGGGGTGTTTTCCGTAAATCAAAGAAATGAATATGAAAAGAAAGATTTGAAATTTAAAATGGTAAAAAATACACTTGCAAATAGAAACCTTCTTATGGGCTAGTTTCTGCAACTTTGGGACTTCCTCCAACAAACGAGCCTTCACTCGCCGTACCTCCGCCTTCATGGCCACAGCCGCAGCCCTGTTTGTCTCCCTCTCCGCCATCTCCGCTTTCTAAAAAAGCAAACAAATATAGATATATAAAAACAATTGCTATAAGTTGTTTCGCAAACCGTGATTACATTGATGATAATAAGAAAAAGAAGAGAAGAGAAGATGACTTTAAGAGCGAGGTCAATTTGGGACTCGAAGGTGGAGTAGAGACGAGCGAAGGCATCTTCCGGGGATGCGCTGTTGGAACGCTGCTTCTCGACATCGTACTTTTCATACTTCTTGCAAACTTCATCGATGCGGAAGAGAATGTCGATCACGCTCATCTTTCTGTCGTTGAATTTTCCGGCGACGGAGAATTCCGGATGGAAAATCGAGAGAGAACGGGGAGAGGTGCTTCTTCTTCTTCTTCTCCCTTCCTTTCTCTCATTGTTTTTCTCTCGCTTCACACTACTCGTCACAGGAAAACGGAAGGCTCACCGTCGAAAGCGCATCAAAAGAGGAAGACCTGGAAGGAAACGCTTCAATCACCATTCAAATCTTAAGGAGCATTTTCGACAATTGAGGTATATTGAAGTTTTTTAAAAAATTAAAAATTATTCCAAATCATAACTTTAAATTTATTATTTAATCATTCAATTACGACTTTATTATCATGAACAAAATTCAAATATTACAGAGTTCACATCCTGAATTTTCCTTTTCTCGACTCTATAGTCTAAGATTTTCTATACCTAAAAAGTTGCAGAAAAAATCTAGCGGTAGCTTGAACGAAGAGGAGGGCCGTGCAAGGCTCGGAAACGTTTCATGGTGCGTTCACGGCGACGCCGTTCATCAGAATCGGATTCATCAGCACACACGTAGTGAACGACGACTGCTGAGAGCAAAACCGCGCCTAAACAAACCACCGCATAGAATTGTTTACCCAGCTTTGTGAGCATCCCTTCAAACGACTCCATAATTCGCTCTACTTTCTGTTTCCGTGCGAAATCTGATTTACATGCAGCGGTACAGACATATATAGTGAAGGAAAAAAAAAAAGAAAAAGAAAAAAAAAAGAAGTTAAGAAGAGAGGGAAAAGGGCGGCGGGAAACGGGAATAGAGATAGCAGAGCACACAGTAAAGCAAAGAAAAAGATGGGCCGTAGTGGGAGCTGGAAAGAAAATTGACCGACAAGGCCCATTATGACAAATTATGCTACTTGTGGACTTGGGTCCAAAACTACGTCCTTTTTGTCTCTTTTTTTTAAAAAAAAATTAGTAAACATATTGCTGAATATATAGTTGTCCAAAAATGTGTGAATGTAGAGGTTTCAAAGTGTGAATGTAGAGTATAGAAATCGTAAATGTAGATTTATGATTGTGTGAATGTAGAGTTGCCCAGAAATGTGTGAATGTGGAAGTTTCAAATTGTGAATATGGAGTATAGAAATCATGAATGTAGAGTTATGCATGTGTGAAACTGTAATAGAGTTAAGAAGTTCTAGCAACTTGTAGCCCTGTAATGTGTGAATGTGGAGTTCTCAAGTTGTGAATATGGAGTATAGGACCTGTGAATATAGAGTTTTGAATATGTAAATGCATAACAGTGGTAATATAGTTACTAAACATATAATTCTGTAATGTGTGAATGTGGAATTTAGAAAGTGTGAATGTAGGGTATAGTGTATCAGTGTATGTGAATGTAGACTCAGATCCACCTTGCAAGGTGGACCTGGGTCCACGGTATAACAACCCGCCCATTATTCGTAGCTTCCATCAATGTTCTATGGATCACTCTGTGGAACACAAATAAAATTCGTAGCTTCCATCATTATTCTATGGATCAATGTGTGAAACACAAATAAAAAATACATTAATACAAATAAAAAGCACATTATTTGTGTATATGTATAAAATATGTTATTTAAATATTAAAACATTATTTTATATATTATCAAATAATATATATTCAGTATACAAATAATATATTCTAAGTATATTAAAAATATACCTTGTATTCATATAAAATACTGTATATTATTTGAATACTGAAACTATAAAAATTTCTTTGGAGAATAACCTTTTTCTCTCCTCTATTTGTTTTCTTCCCCTTTAATATTCACCATTGAAGATGCCCTAAAAATGAATTTTCAGTATATTAATAATGATTAATAAATATTTTATATATTAAAAATGAACATTTATCAATAGACTACATTGCAATATGAATCATGGTCTCAAGTATAATTTATCTTGTGTCATGGTTGTTCTGTTTTATAATCTTTGAACCTATTTCGAAAGTAGCTAGGTTGGATGTGATACATCAACTATTGTAAATTTTTTAGTATAACCTTTAACTTCTTTAGTCAACTTGAGGAAAAAAAGGTAATTATTAAGTTGATTAATGTCAATTATATTTTATAAATGACTGGTGATTAGTGACAACTTGACGGGTTTAATCAATCTTTTGTGTTAGTCAACACCTGAATAGACCGACTAAGTGTCACGATGAATTTAGTAGGAGACAAAGAGAATATACAAATAAACAGAGAAGAGATGAACGAGAAAAGAAAATTAAAATTTTTTGAGACCTGATTTAAATATGAAAAATCACGTCACCACGACAGTAGAATATGGACTTAGTAAATATCAACTAATCATGACTCACTTTGTACATTTGAAAGTGGTAACATTTAATTTCATTGTCCATATATATACCGAGATAGCAAAAGTTTTTACTAGACAAGTTTAAACTCATATGAAAAGTATATATAACTATTTGGCTGAATATTATTTTAAAAAAGAGACCAAATCAGTAAAAAGAACACGTTTATAAAATAAATAAAATTTAATTGCAGTAGTTACAGTAAACAGTAACATTTACATAAAGTTGTTGGCAAATGTCAGTTTAATTCACCATCCTATCAAACGAAAAATCGCTATGTTCAATATGGATCTCATGTTGCGGCGGCACAGGAACCATCTGCAACGACCTAGGATCATGGACCGGCTGTACATCGTGTCGTATGTGACCTAGTTGGATCTGGTTCATGTACGAGGAAGAAGACGATCCTTCGCCGCCGTGGTTGTGGAAGCGCGTGTGAGAAGGCGAGTCATGGTCGTCGGCGTCCCAGTGTTCAAACTCGTAGTTAGATCTTCTCGGCGTCGATTGAGCGCTATCCGCCTGGTCGCTCCGATAATAGCCTCGTAGGAGGTGCACCGGAGACATGCCGTGCGACGGCGTGCCCGGCCGGCTCGACACCGGCGTCACGGCGGCGCTGTTATGCCTGCTCTCCTTCACATTTTTCTTCGCCGTGTGATGCCACTTCTTTAACGCCGTTGCTACCCTCTCGTTGAAAATGGTGGGTTTCATGTTTGAACCCATCTGTTTTCACATCACATGCACAATAATAACAATTTTAATTAAACTTTTAGGGTACTAATCAATATATTATTGTACAGACTACGGAATAACAGATTATTATTATAAGGTGTTACTAATAATATCGATATAATCATATATAGTATACATAATTGTATCATATATATTATGATGTATATAACTATCAATTGACATCATAAATACATAATTATATCAAGCATTATTAGTTATGGTAGTGATATGAGTTTCTAGAATTTTTCATATTCTTTCTTCTTAGTAGACAATGATTTAATTACCTGTGTCACAAGTGCATATAGAGGGAGAGTAACATAGCTACAAAGAATCTGTATAAGAACCCTGAACAACAACCATTATTAAGTGTTAATAATAATTTGGAATATATATATATAGACTTATAGAGTAAACAATCAATTGATAAAGTTTTCTTTTAAAAGGTGGACTTGCCCCATTGAGATTCTGATAGCGATATCTTCCACATGCTTGTGAAAACACGATCTTAGTCCAAATTCATACTGAAAAAAAAAAAGGTTGAATTTAATTTATTTTTATAATTATAATAATTATAGTTATTATATTTTCATTGTATTTATTTGGTGTTGAAAGATAATTGTCATTGGCTTACCCAAGCCCAAGCAAAGAAGGCTAGTTGAAACGCATTCTGCATTGATTAAGAAAAAAAAAAAAAAAGATATGAACACATTCGTTAGGGCATTAGAATTTTGATATAATGGAATGTAATAATAAAATTTTGATTTTTTTTTTCATATATACTCCGTAATAGATATGCACCTGAAAAAGAACAAAATTAATGAGGAAGAGAATGAGACGAGGACGATTGAACCAGAAAAGGTCATCGCCTGGCTCAACCACAGGCACGCCCTTTACAACTTCGCCCCTTTCTTGAATCCTTAGCCCCATTTTCGTGATGATCACTTGCAACTTAGTGCCAACCAACAAGATGATCTGCACCATTATATTATTATTCGAAACATCTCAAATCCTTTGACTAACAAAATAATATAATATTAATCACATTTTACCATTAACATTTTAAAACTTTCTCGATAATTAAATATATTATACAAATTAAACTAAAAATCACAAAAGATATTATATTAATTATTTATTATTAAAAAATGAAAATGAGATGTATGATTGCATTAAGTCAACTTGATCATGTACAAACAGGCAAGATATAGTTGACAAAGAGAAAGCAACTTACAATCAAGGGAATGAATGGCAGCCATAGATAAGAATACCAGCCTGTCCCATCCAAAAAGATATGATATTCCTCAGATCGATTAGTCAAACTAATCCAATAATTAATGAACAATAATATATAGTAAATCTCAACCAAAATATAATGAAAACATGCTATGTATAGTAACATCTATATATTATTGTATAGCATATATGCAGTATTAATTACTTACCATGAGTATTGAAAAGAAGGAACAAAACAGCAAACAGCCAAATTATTGGGCTGTTAAGAACACATAATACACAAACGTTTAGCTATAATTAAGATTTTTTGTTTTTTTTTTTTAATAATGAAATTTGATAAATGTAGAAATGAAGAACCAACCTGATTCCTACAACCACCTTGAAATCTTCTTCAAGTGATCGTTTGATATACTTCTGGAAATCGAATTTGGTCTGGCTTTGAGGTGCCAAATGAGCCTGCGATTTTAATTATTTTTTAATTAAATAAACCACACACCCATATATATATACACTACTAAAAGAAAATAAAATTATTTAAGTAAATTTCTTTGTTGACGCACCATGATAAATCCATGTCTGAGTGTTAAGTAATCAACTTTCGGAACAGAGCGTATAAATTGCCTGAAGAAACAAACCTGGTAGAGGAATTAAAAAAATTTGTAAATAGCTGTTAGCTAATTGGGTTAGTAGGTTTGACTAGTTGATAACATTATTTGATTGTAGTAAAATGTTTGATAAATTAGCGGTTAGCTGATTACATGTACAATGACTTTCAAGTTTTTCAAAAAAGTTGTTTTAAGCATATTTTTAAATTTTAGCGTTTTGGGGTAATAAACTGTTACAAAAAGTTAATTAATCAAATACTCATATTGATTGTTTAACCAAGTCAAACAGCTAATATTAATCAAACAAATCAAAATTAACTGATAAACTAACTATGCTACCAAACAAATCAATTTTTTTTTTATGTTAATTATCTCAATTTAGAATTCAACAAGTCAATATTTTATTTTATTTTTATGTTAATTATCTCGATTTGGAATTCAACTATTGAAACTTTTAGATAATGTAAAATAAAAATAATTGAAGTCAAACCGGCCAATAATGTGAACAGGGAAATTAGCTGTCTTAATTAAAAAAGAATAGTTCCTATTTATAGTCTCCTAATCTCCTATATATCTTTTAGCTCATTTCCGTTATTACGTATATATCATTGATTATTACAATCATTAATTAGTCTAAGGAATGGTCCAAACTCCAAACAAGCCATAATTTTGGCAAGTTGCCAGAAATCAATTCAAGACACGATGCATGTGTGATGCTTATACGACTCGTAAGTCATAATAAACTGTATCACGCAATCACATATACATACAACTCGATCTGTACGTAATCTGTATGTATATATTCACGTGTATCATACATGCATGCATATGATGTGCACCGTAGATTCAATTCAATGATAGAAAAATGCTTACGATCCAAAGAAGAATGGGCGTCTTTGTCCAAAAGCTCAAATGCCTTCTTCCAAACGATGTTTCTCTAGCAAATCGAAATCTCTCCGGATCTGACATTAGACAAAAAACGTACATTTTTAATTAATACTCTGAAATATAACCCCCAATTACATCATATTAATAAGTAATTCAGTTTTACATACCGTGAGCAAATTGGTATTCGATTGTTTTTGTTTCCTCTTCCCACGCTTTCCACCGTCTCATCTGAAATCGTCGATAAAAAGTGAATTTTAATTTTTTTTTAAACGACAATTTAGGTAAAGTTTTTGTATTCATCAATATTATAGAAAATTTGATAATCTTGTGGGACGGGATTAATTACCTTGGCTCTCCCTAAGGCCAAAGTGGTAATGCAATAGAGAACGTGAAAAACAGCCAAAACGAAGATGAAAATGTGCAATTGATGGATACCATCCGTGGAGACAAGAGACACTTTTCCCTGAAGAGAGAGAGAGAGAAGTGATTAAAGATAATTATAAATTTTTTTAAAAAAATATTCAAATATTGATGAGAGTGTGAATGGATGCCTTGGCAGCGCATTTGTCATCACCAGCAGCCGCCGCCAGAACACGCCGCACTCCTCCTCCGGCGGTGAGAAGTCTCCGGCGGCTGTTTTCCTCGGACGACAATTCCCAGTGTTCTTCAGACGACGACGTTTTCAACTTTTTTACTTCTTCCTTCTTGCTGCATGGATGCCACGTGGCTCCGACACTTGCGGGGATACATATGTTGGAAATCGGCCCTTGTAATACCGTTAGCAGCAACGATATAAATCCCAACAGCATAAGCTCTGCATAACCCACCCATCATATCCCCAATTTATTAAAATAATACAATTAAAATTTTATTTTTCCATACAGCTAAATTAAAATGTGTGTATATATATATATATATAGAAAAACCTGATTTGATCTTCTCAAGAGCTTCATACAGCGCTCTTTTATGTTTGGACTTCAACCACTGCAATACACACACAATTTTAATTTAAAACAAAAAGTTATGAACATTAGTATTCATTCATCGTTCTTGAAAAGAAATTAAAAATTAATAATAATAACCAACTTAGTTGGCATTCTCATGAGGTCAAGAGTTCAAAATTCTCACTGGTATGAAAAAATTAATATAGCCAGCACTTTGTCCCTTAATTGGGTCAATCCGGTGCGATCTAGAATTAGATGTATCGTACCGGCTAAACGGTGCCTCTATAATTAGGGCTTACTCAGACACTTCATGATCTAACCAAAAAAAAAAAAAAGTGAAAACTAACCTTTCCTATGAGATGGATGATGTACTCAATCACAATCGAAATCGCAACCAAAACAAAACACACCACTGCGACCGCCCATGTCGGTGTTTCCTCCAGCGTTTTTCCTCCTCCACCACCCGCCATCTTTTATAAATGTATATATCAAAACAAATTGAAATCACATAAAATGATTGAACGAAAAGAGTGCTTGTTTTATCACAACAAAGAATGCTTGAAGTTGTAGAGAAGATGGTTTAGTTTGAGAGCTAGGGAATTGAAAGCAAGTGGATGAGTGAACGTTTTGTTGGCGCATGTGATAAAGGTCTTATCAAAATGGGGAGAGTTATATAGTATAAGTCGGATAATAATCAAAAGGAGAATGGAAAAGTAAAAAATGTGACTTTTAATTTGACTTCACATACGCGTAAGAGGGATGGGAATATGGCACCGGCTGACTTATGATGATAGGTGATTAAAGAAAAGATGCACCACATGACTTGTTCAAAATTATACACTTATTACTTATATATTTCTACGCATCAAATTAAAATTTATGTACACTACGAATGTGGCATGATTGGACCACTTGACTTTATCAAACAATATATATTCAATGTCCATCACAAATTGATATACACCTCATGTAATCATATTATTACGTGAGAACCCATGTCCTGATAAAAATATAAACTAATTTAACTATTAATCTGGAGAAGATCAACAACTCTAAAGTAAGGAGATCTGAAAAAAGAAAAGAAAAGAAAAGAGTAATGATTTTGGTAAATATTTTAAACTTTGAAGTGCGTCTAATAATATGTGGAAAAATTGGAAATGCACTACTTAAGAGGGTGCACTCCACGTATCACTGGTGAGTGCACTTCATTTATTGTTTAGAGCACTTTGTAGGGTTGGTCAATACACTTAAAGTTTGAGATATTTATTAAAATATAGCACCGCATATTTTCATATTTGATCCCTACTTTACCGTTGTTGATCATTCTCATATCAACAAACAAGATAAGTTTGCAATTTTTGACTTGAGTAGTTGTTCGCATTTGATCCAATGCGCACACATATAGGTATCATAATTTTTTAGTGATGATAATCACTTCACTAATTTAGAATGATTTATTAACCAATAATCGATTTTTTAGTGACTATAAGAACACATGTTTTCACAAACTTCTTGTATTAACTATTAAGTACAAATGTTTTCAAAAAAACTATTTAAGTACAAATAGACATTTTAGATTTTTTTTTAAATTTAATGATATATATAATTTCTTAGTAATTGATAACTCTTTGAGTTTTGACTAACTTGAGATCAACTTATTAATTATTTGGAGATCTGTTATGATACTTTTTGTTTTCTATTATACATTGCCGTCTTATAAACTTTAATTTATTTTTTAAAGTCGGAACAATTTCGTATAGTACCTAATCTAAACATAAATATTAATTTATTAGCCAATCTAGAAAATTAAAGTGATTTCGAGGTTATAGAATTTGAAATATTTGTCACTATCTCCATTATGTGAACGGATACATGACCAAACCAAATGGTATTCTACTTTTTCTTATTTAAATCGGTTTAAATGAAGCACCTTAAGTAACCACAAATCACGCACCTTAAGAACACAAAACACACACCTAAAGTTTTAAAATGGGGCACCTTAAATATTATAACTGACGCACCTTAAGTACAACAATCACGCACCTTAAGAAGGAAAACCATTGCTCGCACCTAAAGCCTTAGATTGATGCACTTTAAGTTTCAACAACTGACGCATCTTAAACACACAAAACACGCACCTTAAGAAGGAAAACCACGTACCTTAAGAAGTAAAATCACGCACCTAAAGCTCTAGACCGACGCACATTGAGTTTCAACAAAAACGCACCTTAAGTTCTCAACTGAAGAACCGATGCACCTTAAGCACATAAACCACGCACCTCAAGCACAGAAACCACGCATCTTAAGAAGGAAAACCACGCACTTTAAGAAGGAAAACCACACATCTTAAGGAGGAAAACCATGCACCTTAAGTTTGACATAAACGTAAAAGGACCAAATTGCCACCGCGTTTTTTTATTAATCTGTGTTCAATCTGGACGGTCCTTTTTTAGCGAGATCAACGCCTATCATTCAACCCCATCTTTCACCTGTGCACAGTATCCGCATTTGATCTCATTATTACCATACACCTATATCTATCATATCTTTTTTCATATTCTTTAATCATCATTTTTATTAAAATTATTATATAATTAATGTAATGATTAATTATATTTTAATTAAATTTCTACAAATAATAAATCATATATGTGTGTGTGTATAAAGTACATATATTATTTGTGTATATATAATTCGAATTATAAATTTTAGTTATTTGTATATATTAATGATTTAATATTGGGCATGAATTTTTACGCATCGCGTGTACAAAATGCTAGTGTATATATATATATAGTTTAATCGATAATAACTACACTGGAATTTTTAATGGTTAATTCATTTTGAAAATTCTCTTATATAATTGATTAATATTATTAGTACTATATTAACCAAGGATTTGTTGTGGTTCATTGGAGCGCAAGCCCTAGGAGTTGATGACCATTTCAATTTTCCCACATGTGTCTTGGGCAATACAACGTTGTTTTGTGGGCCAAAATTTCATAAACTTTGACTTGCCTTTTTGATTTCCTAAATAATAGGAGAGCTTTTCCAAGATTGCGGCCTTTAAAACGCTACGGGGCAAATTGTGTGGAACATGTTTGTACGAACCATAATAAAAAATACATTTTTAATATATTAAATATACATTATTTATGTTCTGAATGTACATTATATAATATAATGTACATTCAATACACAATTAATGTACATTTTTAATATACTAAAATGAATTATTTTTATACTGAATGTATATTATTTTATAGTATGGTCCACACAGGACCATATGATTGATTCTACTGAGTATCAATTAAAAGAAAATCGTTACACTTGTGTGAAATCATTTTATGAATTTTTATATGTTAAACAAGTTAGGTCGTGTCAATATAAAAATATAATACTTATATCGAAAAATGCAATACTAATCAGGAATAACGTATATGTTACTTATAAGAAAAAACAATGTAATATTTTATATAAAAAGTGTAATACTTTTACATTATGATAAAAAGTATCACATTTTTCATCAAAAGTATTGCATTTTCACATATGTTGACAAATATTTGTTAGGAAAAATGTAATATTATGAGAAAAATGTAATAATTTTAAATCAAAACATAAAAGTATTGCATCTTTCTTAAAAAATATTTCACTTTCTCATATAATTAAATAATAAACATTTTATTCCTAATTAGTATTATATTTTCATCTTTACCAGATTTGTTTCATAAACAAAGATCTATAAAACGGTCTCATATAAACTTTTGCCAAAATAAAAATACGTAGTGTATGTACTCAAACTCTAGAAGAAATAAGAAATACGTATTTATTTTCAAAAAAAAAAAGGAAATACGTATTTATAATCTTCTTGTTGGTGAATTGGCACTCTCCATAATTACTTAGAATGAGGGAAGTGTAATAAGTTTTTGCTTGGCTTCATTATCAATTTATCATTACCATTCATAATAGGGAATTATGAAAATATTTTGAAACGGAAGTAAAGATGATGGCCCAAGCCCCAAGACATAGGAGCAATTGTCTTCAACTGTAGCACACAGGTCATCAATGAACCATGTTGACGAGGTTTAGTGATATGAAGTATTTGAGAAAGATAAAGCCTGGTAAATAATCAGCCTATCAGCTAATTTTAGCTTCTTTGATCATTATTAGTTGTTTGGTTAATAAGCTTTTTGCAACTCTAAAATGCTAACAGCTATTAGTTAACAGTCAATTTATCAAACAACTTTCTACAATCAGCTAATATTATCAACAAATCAATACCTTCTAACCCAAACAGCCAACCAAATCAGCCAACAGCCATTTACCAAACAGGGCCAAAAGCTTCAGACCAAATTTATGATGGGACAAAGATTATCAAAATTATTCATTTCTTTTAGAGCAACTATAATGGTCTAATTCTTTTTGTCAAAATTTGCTTGCCACATAGAAGGGAGTGAGGGGGGAGAGAGGAAGAATTGAAAAGGAAAAAATAGTGTCATTGCTGATTTACATGTCTAGTCGACTTTGCTGGTGCACCAACTATGTACATTTTTTTATTTTTTAATGAGACCAACAAAAAATCACAATTTGTAGGATCACCTCTCACAATCTCTCTCCTCTACTTTCTTTCATCCATCTAAAGAAACCAACACAAAAACTTAAGAAAAATAATTATTGTTATACGAAGTGGATGGGAAGTTGTCAAGTGCTGAGTGCAATAGACTCCATAATTCGTTCTTTATGTCTAACAACATACATCTACGTAAAATTGTTTGCAAGGAAATTTTAAATGCCATCAATTTTCTTTTAGACGTATTAGAAGATTATGTTTCAAGTATGAATAACAATTTCTCACTTGGCTCAAGAGCTCGGATCATAATAACGTTATTTTTGAAACAAATTGTTTAAACTTTTGTCTTGCTTTTAGTTCTGCTTCATTAGATTTGCCGTACGTTGGTGTTATTGTTAAGCAATGTCGTCATATTGCTACGGATATTGGAAACGTTACAGTTTGCCATATCTGAAGGTCAGCGAATCATGTGACTCATACCCTTGCTAGGACAACTGATTGTCTAATTCTTTGTCCATCCTTGATTTGTGGGTAACTACGCCTCCTGCTTGTATTTCTGATTTATTTCCTACTTAATATATGATTATTCCTTTGGTTTTCAAAAATAAAAAACTATTTCTCCCAAACCTCAATGAAGATTTTCAATCCCTTCCTTAATAGGGACGCAAATAAAATTTACACAGTGGAAATAAGGAGTTGTATGTATTCCTTGTGATAGTGATACGTTACCCCATCCCTATATATATATATATATATATATATATTAGTACTCAAAAAAAAAAAAGCATAACATATCAAAATTTGTAGATATCTTCGATCTTTAAACATTATATATAATACTTTGCAACATAAATGTAGTACTTTATTACTCATGAGAAAAAAACGTAATACTTATAAGAAAAAATGTACTCCATAATACTAATCATAGTTCATAGATAAATCAACTATTACTTATAAGAAAAAGTGTATGTAATAATTATTTTAAAAATACAATATTTTTAAATTAAAATATAATAATATTTAAAAATTAAAGAGTTACTTATAAAAATACCTATAATCCTTTTAAGAAAAAGTATAGTATTTCCAAAAAGTCTAACCCAATTTATGAATAAGGATTTATAGTACCTTCTAAATATGTATGTTCAATTAGAGGGAAAAATATTTTTCAAACACAAAGACAGAATGATCGAGTCTTTGACATTGATTTTGTCATTTGTGGTGCCAGTGGAGAAATGACGCCCAATATTTAATGTCATGACGGTCATTCCTATTCCAAAGAAAATAAACGAAAAATTCCCTCTTGAGTAAGCCATACTAGATTGAGGAATGGGTTTATGAATCTCGGAGTAATTTTCAAGCATTACAATTTATAATGTATCCATATCCTGATTTATAAAAATAAAAAATAAAAAATTCACAATTGTTATTCGAACAGACAGATCATAAGGAGATAAACTGATGTAAGTTGTACATAACTAATTGACTCAAACTAAAAAGATTAATAGATAGGGTGTGTTTGGTTCACACATGGAATCGGAATCCGAATGATAATCAAATATTTGGTAATGATAATGTCTTTTGGTGAAAGTATTTTGCATGTTTGGTTGTATGATGGAATTGGAATGATTACCAATATGACAATATTGATGTTTGGTTGTGTATTACCTTATAATGGAAATAAATGTTTTAAAAATACAAGAACAAAAAATAAGGCAATTGATCATAATATAATTACATCCAAAACATCAATATGAACAACAACAAAAAAAAAATCAAAACAAAAATCTAAAAGTACTAATCAAAACTTAAAAATTAGACTACCAATAAGATGGAGTAATACCCTTTTTAATTAGAAAATGAAAATTTTAATTGAAAGGGTAATCAAATCTCATAGTTGTGTTTTAAAAAGTTGTTAACCAAACATTAATTATAATTTTAATTCTTATTTTTAGTGTGTAAACTCATGAACCAAACACATTCATAATTGTCATGAGAAGTCGAATTTAAAACTTTATATTTACTAAGTTACGTTAATTGTTGGGATTGCGTTCCCATATATAAATCCCAACCAATGAACTCATGGTGTCATCACTGTCATGGACACAATAAATTGGGATGTCATTTGTTAATATTCAAATTTTGATTTTGTCCTGGTACGTAATATATGACTATTCAGCTGCCACAACTTTCTCTGATCTTTAGAAGTATCATGCATCATGCATGTAAACAAATTGAAATGCAAAATTATCCGCGATCATGGGATTTATTTAAGGGAAATTGACATTTTTGGGTCTTTAAATTATAAAAGAAATTTTTTTTCTTTAATTATACCGTTGCCACGATAACCTCTTAATTTTCTATGAAGTATCTGTTTTTTAAAAAAAAATAAAAAATAAATCCCATCTTGTGATAACAAAAAACTACAATGAGGCAAATGAAGCTAAGTTCTTCATTGCTGACCAGTTCAAACCATGAAAGTCAATGGATTCCGCTCCCAACTTAGTGATTGTCAAGTCAACAATCTGACTAACTTGTTTGCGATTACCAACATGAAGTAATATGTTTTTGTTCCTTAGTTACATTGCCTAACTACCCCATGAGCATCTTGGCATAATTATTATACGTGATTCACTTTAAAAGTATGTAATATTTATTAAATTAATCTTGCTATTTTTTTCTTAATTTTTAACCATTGATCATCTTAGATGGGTATATCAAATTAATTCACACTTTTCAGTTTTCACGTGAAGCCTAATTTTCATTTAATTTGGATTATATATATGCAATTTTTTTTTATTGTGTTTCAAAGTATGAAAGAACCTAATTAAAAAAAAAAAATCAGTAGGCTAATGAAAGTCCAAATACAACAATTTTGCAGATTCGTTCTTGAGAACTGAGTCGTTATATGTTTTTGTTTTGTATTTTATTGATTAGTTGAAGTCTAGGAAACTTCAATAATCCCAGTTTTCCAAGTAATTTATTGCTTATAATACATGGTTTGACCCAGTAATAAGGTCTTCCATTACCCTTCAAGTCTGGATATTAACTGGTGATGCACTTATCTGGGAGTATATAATACTTGTAGTATTACTTAAGGTCAATCTATCGAATATATATATATATATTCCTTTTGACTTTTATAACAAAAACATAAAATCTATCAATTTTTTTTTCCAACTTTCAAATAACCGTGTGGAAAGTTTAGTTTAATAATATGATTACCAAATATTGAGGAGCTATAAATAAGTATTTTGTGAGTAAATTTTGCCTCTTAAACCAACACATTTCATGTCTTCCTTCTTTATAAATAAACAAGGGAGAGGTTGGAGTTTTGATTTTTAAGTTATACCAAGTATTATATTTTTCAGTAAAATAAATTTTTAAAAATCTTTTTGTTAACAATTTTGTTAAAATTTATTGTTAATATTCAGAAATCTTAGTGGATGAGAGCTAATAATAGAACTTTATATCATATTTATTTTCTTCTACTTAAATCACACTTCAACCATATGATTTTGTGGCTAGAAACACAAAGATATTACACGTCATCCAAATATTGAAGAAAATAAATTATAAAATAATTTAATAAAGATCAATGGTCTATATACATTTTATCACTAAACTCCGCAGTTGGAGTGGTACGTTATTTAGCAATTAGCATAAAAAAGAAATATGAAGTAAAATTTCATTAAGAACTCTGATCTACTAAGATTATTAAAGATTAATAGAAAATTATGACAAATCCATTAATGAAAAAATTAAAAGACATTTTATGGACAACTCAACAATTTAAAAACAATACTCGTAATAGTTGGATGCTTAGAGCATCTCTAATAGTGGTAGTTTTTTAGGACTTTTGCAGGTGACTAGGAATGAGAAAATGAGAAGAAAAGGGAAAAAGAAAAAACAACTTTTTTTAAATAAAGATTTACGCGTCCAGTCAGACGCATGCATTCGCAAGATTGGTGCCTTACATGAGGCTTTCTTTAATTGTTGCATTCTTGGTGGGGCTCACATAGCTGACAAAAACCAAGCTCCATGAACCCTTTAATTTCCTTCTTTCTTTTCTACATATGCATTGTTTCCTCAAAAACCACATCAAGATGTATTGATGGGATGCTCTTACAAGTCATAATAGGTACAATGACTGATTTCACTATTACATTATAACTTAAGGAATAAAAGTTAAATTTTTTCTGATAAAAAATCATGCGCGTGTAGCATAATATTTGTACTTAAATGTCACGAGTTTGATTGTTACATCATCACAAAGAAAGGTGTAATTTTCGGAATTAATAATTTGTGTATGTGTCACATAATAAATTAAATTGGATCCTTGAATGAAGAGATAGTAAACCAAGTCAAATTAAGCACAATTAATGAATACCTTCACTGGTTAGTTCACGGCATCTATGCGCGGACCGTCAAATTGTGTTTTAAAAAAAGAGTACACCTCCAAAGTCTCCGGCGAATCTTGCAGCTCTCTGAATTCTCATTCTCTCCGTGCGTTTTAGTTTCGTCATCATGATGAATATATAGCTCTTTGCAGCTTGCTTCATCATCAAGTCTCTCTATCTTCTATATATCCATATATATATAGCTCCTGCAGCCTGGTTTTAATTTGCCGCCAAATAGAGAGAGAAAGAGAGAGCGATTAAGTATCGTACTATATATTATCGTACGTACTTGTGTCGCGAAATATGGCGGCCGGCGGAGGAGGCGGCGGCGGCGGTGGCGGAGCGGCCAGTCCGTCGCACTCTCTGCTTGAGACGCCGACTTGGGCTGTAGCGACGGTTTGTTTCGTATTTATATTACTCGGACTTTTGATCGAACACTTGATACATCTCCTTTCTCACGTAAGCAACAAACAACAAAAACTACTTATGTTTATGCGGTAACCTTTTTTAATTTGTGAGTGTTTTTAAGAATCCTGTTTTTCTGTGTGTTTCTTAATGCAGTGGCTTAAAAAACATAGGAAAACTGCTTTGTTTGAAGCTGTGGAGAAGCTCAAGTCAGGTATGCTTTTATTCATTTTTCTGTTCTTACTTTTGAGTGACGAGAGAAACTAATAATCATTATTGGGGAGTGTGTACAGAAATTACCTAGGTTGTCTATATTTGATTGACTCAAATCAAGAAATCTTGTGATTTTGTAATTACTAATCAACAATCTGACTAACTTGGTTCACTGTTGATGCAGTTTTGATGTTGTTGGGATTCTTGTCACTTCTGTTAGCCATCTTACAGAGGCCAATTTCCAAGATTTGCATACCAAACAGCGTTGCCAAATCCATGCTACCCTGCAATAGAGCTGCAGGGTCAACTAAAACCACCAAAACCTTGCAACATTTATGGACCAATAATCCTGGGAATTCTTCGACCACTCCAGTTTTCCTCGTACCAAGCCACGGAAGACATCTCGCCGGCGGACTGGACTCCTCAGATCACTGCAACTCTAAAGTATGCTACAACACTAAATTATAAAGTTTTTCGGTTTTCAAAATGAAAATTTGTACAAATAAACATATTTTTTGTTTTCTGATCTGGGTTACAAATTTATAGATTTCAAGTGAAGTGTCCGAACATATATATAGTAAATATGTTTCCGAAACTAAATTGTTTCTTACTATGTTTGGGCAGGGGAGGACTTCATTGATATCACAGAGCGGTATTAGCCAGCTGAACAACTTCATGTTTGTTCTGGCAATAATGCAGATTGTGTATTGTGTCATCACCATGGGTTTGGGAAGACTTAAGGTAACTATGCTAACTACTACTTTGTACCATAAATTGAATAAATGCTTTTGTAAGGATCAAACGCTTAGCAAATGGTCATTCATCAGCCTTGTCTCAACAATTTCATCAAGCACCAGCCAACCTTAACTGCACAGAACCTCACCACTGTACCAAAAGTTATAATTAGTAGCGAATACGCAACTTTATTTATTTATACTATTAAATTTTCGAAAGGAATGATGTTGGACTTGACCTTTCAAGCCTCTGCCAACAATCCCTATAACTATCGGGTGCTGGCCGGACTTGGTCTTTCACGGGCTTCGGCCCAATAGGTTTTGACAACTTTGTATTTCTTAATTGATGTTATAATGACATAATTAACAGATGAATCGTTGGAAATCATGGGAAACAGAAACACAGACAGTTGAATACTTGGCTGCCAATGGTATGCCTTCAAGTGCATACTATAAGAGTTTGCTTTTCAATGTTAATGCAAATTATTAAACCTATCGTCAGGACAATGATACACTAATTAATTTTTTTTGCAATTTTAAAATTTGCATGTAACATCCTACGTAGATCCTAACCGGTTCAGATTAACGACGCAAACAACGTTTGGGCGTCGACACATAGACGATTGTGCTACAACTGGCCCTTTGCTATGGATTGTAAGTAAAATCTAAGTTCGTTAATGAATTCATTATTATTATTATACGAATTGTAATAGTATTATGTTACAAACTCAACATTGCCCTCTCAACCTACTGAAGCCCAACAAAGTCAACATTGCCCCCACTGAGGTTCAAACCCATGACCTCCAACTTGAGAGAATCACTTCATGCCACTTGACCACAAGGCCTTTGCCATATTATGTTTCATATTGTGACCATAAACTTGTTCTTAGGAGACATTTTATAATGATGTTTGTTATAATTAATGCAGAAATGTTTCTTTCGACAATTCTTTTATTCAGTAGCTAAAGTTGACTACCTCACCTTACGCCATGGATTTATTATGGTAAGCGTTTAATTTCTGCTCGTTTTTTTTTTTTTTTGTTCATTTTTATTTTTATATTTTAGTCTGTAATTGACATAATTTTGTAATAAAATGGGCAGGCTCATTTGTCATCAAATAACACTTTCAATTTCCAAAAGTATATAGAACGATCTCTTGAAGATGATTTCAAAGTTATAGTTGGCATCAGGTATGTGCGCGTGTTTGTATTATATATATATATATATATATATATATATATATAGGGAAAATGGCACTTTTTCCCCTGTGTTATGTGCATATAGCACTTTTCCCCTGTGTTATTAAAGTGACAGTTTTCCCCCCTCAGTTATTTTAAAAGTGGTAGTTTTTCCCCCTATAATGTTAAATTGGCATTTTTACCCTTAAATAATTATTTCATTTATTTTTAACTCTCCAACCAAGTATTACTAATATGTATGGAAGATCGCGGTTCGATACGAACCTAATCGAACACTGTAGCAATTGAACTTAAATAGTATGGACGGTAATGGTTACAATTCTGAACCGAAAAAATAAAATAAAATAATTGTTGAATTTAGATTATTTTTAAATAAGAAATAAAATTAAAAAATAAATATTAAATAAGTTTTGATTGACGGTTCAAAATCGAAATTGGAATCGAACCGTACCGATTTATCAAAATAAGTGTTTGATCATTTTTCACTGTATATGACTGTGATTCAGTTTCAGTTCACGGTTCAACAATTATTTAATTTTTTTTTTCGGTTCTGAATCGTAACCAGAACCATCCATACTATTTCGGTATGATTGCTACAGTATTTGGTTATGTTCGAACCGAATCGTGACCATCCATACATATAAGTAATAATTTGTTGGAGAAGAAAAAATAAATGAAATAATTATTTTTAAGGGTAAAAATGCCAATTTAACATTTCAGGGGGGAAAATAGCCACTTTAATAACACAGAGGGAAAAAGTGCTATATGCACATAACATAGGGGGAAAAACTGTCATTTTCCCTATATATATATATATATATATATATATATATATATATTTATCTGCAGATAATTAACAATGCACTACTAGGGCACTCATGTTGTACATTATTAGCACGTTATCTTTGGGTGCATTATCAAACACTTTCAAATGTATTGTCGTAATTACTATAGTGTAACCGTAAAAATTTTCTCTCTCTTAATTTTCGGCCTTTATTATAGATAAACGGATAAAATTAATTATCACATTCTCACATGTATGTACACAAAATTTTATAATTTTATGCATTTGTATTAGTGATTCTTTGTTAGTTGTTAATTTGTTATTGCACATCATATCTTATACAAAAGTCAAAATCTCGTGTTATATTGCATTATAATTTTAAACGATAATGGATTTGACAACTCGTAACTTCATGCTTAAAAAAAAAAAACATATTCCAAATTATTTGAAAATTTCTCCCAATATATATATACTCCACCTACAGTTGACTCACTGCCGGCCTTGATGCCCTCGACTGACGTCTATATGGGATGAACTTGTCAACACAAATAAAGTCCAAGAAGTCATGTGAAGATTGATATGCACGTGAACTGTACTTTTACTGATTCATGCATATCAATTGTCATATTGTTCGTACCCGCAAATTATTGTGTGTATCATGATTTACACAATGTTGTGTGGGCCATAACAAAAGTGTATTTTTAATATACTGAAAGTACATTATTTGTGTACTGAATGTATACTATACAAAATAAGGTACTTTCAATACTCAAATAATATACTTTCTCTGAATATAAATATATTTTTAATATACTAAAAATATAATTTTTTTTATACTGAATGTATATTATTACTTCGTATTTGATAGTATAATCAACACAGGACTATAGTCCATACATGATTGGTTCGTAGCACTTTACTGGAAACATTATTTTCTTAATTTTTAATTTGTTGACTTTTCGTCACCATAATTTATTATCACACTAACAACTGGCTTGTTAATTTGTTTATTCATTTTCTTTTTTGTTGGGCAGCCCGTTAATGTGGTTATTGGTTGTAATCTTTTTGTTGGTCGATGTCCATGGTACGCACATAAAATTATTTACCCGAATAGACCTTCAATTCGTTATATATTTAGATTCATTTTTGAATATATAAATTGTGGTTAGAGTTTCCTAATAGTTGGGAGAAGCGTATCCTAATAGTTTAAAAAAAAAATGTTAAATAGACTTGTCAACTTGTTGAGATTATACAATTTTATAAAATTGTTATAATCATATATTAGGGTTACCGATTCAAACTTATTTGTCGTTTCTTTTCCCTTTTACAATGAAACAGGTTGGAACGTCTATCTTTGGGTATCATTTCTACCATTGATAGTAAGTACTTAAATGAATATAAATGACTGTATAATTGGATCTGTTGTTTATTTTACTTAGTTTAATTTATTAGTATTAATGAGTTTGAACCCTAAATTTAAGAGTCTTTCACCGCTCTTGTCCGGGAGATGGGTGTATGAGGTAAATCTTAAGATGTGCCTAAAACTGTCTACAAGCCACCTAATGTTTATACAGTAGTGTTTTTGGGCGGGGGTGCTAGTAATGTAAAACTTATGAACTTATTTTGGGTTATTTGATCAGTTAATAATTTATTATAGTATTAATAAGTTTGAACTCCAAATTTAAGTGTCACTAATTGCTCCAGCTTGGAGACAGGTGGGGGAGGTAAATCGCAAGATGTGCCTTAACTGGCCTATATATATATATATATATATATATATATATATATATATATATATATATATATATATATATATATATATATATATATATATATATATATATATATATATATATATATATATATAGGCCACCAAATGCTTATACACTACTATGGTAGTGTCTTGTGACTACTAGTAAAGCAAAACTTATGATGAATTTATTTTGAAGTTGAGTTGTGAACCGGGAGCATTTTACTTAATTTATTAGAATTAATGTTGTGATGGTGATTTGATGTGTTTTTTTAATTGGTTAGATAGTTTTGGTTGTTGGGACGAAGCTGGAAGTGATAGTTGCAAAAATGGCACTTAGGGTGAAAAACCAAAGTACAGTAATCAAAGGATCTCCCTTGGTACAACCTAATGACAATCTCTTCTGGTTTAATCACCCTCCACTCGTCTTGACCCTTCTCCATTTCACTCTCTTTATGGTAATTCAATTTTAACTTCCTTCAATTCCTTTCATATTGTGTTTTCATATGTGATGTTAACTTCTTTATATATTGCGTTCAAACACTAACTATATATTGTTTTAATTTTCTCTTTTTCCATCTTATTAAAGAATGCATTTGAGGTAGCATTCTTCATTTGGGTCACGGTAAAATTTCTTCTCTTTATTTTACAATGTCCTCTTTTTTTTTTCTTTTCTTTTCTTTTTTTTTTGTGTGTTTGTGGTCATTATATATAGCACACATTTTATCGTGGACTAAGATCCATCATGCGCATTGTGAACCATGGTACCTGCATGCATGTAACATATTATGAACATGAACATTTTTCTAAATTCATAATATGTGAATTGTATATAATATGTTAGCTACACATATATAATTTAGATCAGGGTTCACGATATACATGATGAACTCTGGTCCATGATATAACAATTAGTTATATTGCTAGGGGGAAAGTTGGGCCAAGGGGAAAAATCTCATAAAAGTTACTTCAATAATGTATATTGATTTGGATTGTTTTTCAGTTGCAATTTGGGATAAGATCTTGTTACCATGAGAATGTGGAGAAAATTGTCATTAGGGTGGTACTAGCGTAAGTATTTAATTTCCTCCCCCCAATATTTAATTAATTTTTCTCTACAACACTATACAAGTAAATATGTAATTTCATATCATCTAATTTATTAATTTTATATACTTATCTTGTATAATATTATAAAACACCTTTTCCGACCAATAATTGGAGTATGAAACTATATATATATATATATATATATGATATTATTATGTTGTTTGCAGGGTGATGGTTCAAATCCTATGTAGTTACATTACTCTACCTCTATATGCTCTAGTGACTCAGGTTTGCATTTCTCACTTCTCATGCATATTTCATGTTTCTATTCTGCTAATCAATTGTAGTCTAATAATACTCTATATATTAAAAACTAAAACTAAATAATTATGTGTATTAATATTGTACAAAGTAATATACCCATTAAACATAATGCATGCATGTATCATAGATCAGAGTTCCAATTAACTTCCAAGGATATACATACGCAGCACTTAGTAACAACAATAATGTTACAAGTTCGACTCCTAGTGGAAATGGCATATATATTTTGACATTCTTGATTTGAGTCAGCCACTTATAGACATACTACCTAAACTTGTTTGCCTCATTATAGTCATTTACTGGCTAGAGTCACAACTCACAATGCAAGTTTACCCAATAAACACCATCGAGCTGAGCAGTACAGTGGTGGCATGTTTCCCTGGTCACTCATATATATGCACACACATATATAGTTTGTGTGGTTGAAACAAAAAGAGATTGAATTGATGCATATACGCAGATGGGGTCACATTACAAAAGGGCATTACTGGAAGAGAATGTGATGCAAATCATAAAGTATTGGCATAGCGAAGTGAAGAAGAAGAAGAAGAATAGGAATAATAAAAAGAATAAGAATATGGAAGCTGATGATGATGAAGATATAGAAAACTCTCGCCGTGAGTACTATTCATCATCCACCACGCCCGCCGCCGTTAGCCCCTCCTCCAATTCGCCGGAAACCTCCCACCTTAACCGCTCTCCGACTCTCGCTCCTGCGGCTGCGGAGACTGATGATGAGATAACTGAAGAGTGGAGACCCCCTCAATAATATTTGTTTTATATATTTTGAAGAGGGAAGTTTTGATGATGTTCAGCTAGTTCCATGTAATTAATATCTGTTGAGATTTCTCAAAAAAAATATCTGTTGAGATAAATGTTACACAATGATGTGTAGATATATATAGTTATTTATTAATAGTTTTATAAATTTCAAAAACAATAATGTTATTAATTAAGAGTGTACATTAGGTAAATATTATTTCAGCGTAATAACCAACAAACTATATAAAAAATAAACGATACTAGAAAGACCAAGTGAAATGGACTCAACAATTCTTTTTATCAATAATAGGTTATAGTGATTTGTCTCATTCCATAATATTTTAAAAAATCTATTTATTACTCGTATGGTGGTGAAATTAGGAAGGAACAAAAAGAATGTTGTATTACGTACTCTTTCAAAAGTATATATAAATTTAATTATTATATCTAATTAAGTGTTTTTGTTTAGTCCTAGTGAGACAACACAAAAGGTTATGGTTAAAGGAAAATGGCACTGATTCTTGTGAGCATTGTGCACACTTATTCCTTCAATCACTTATTCTTAATACAAATTTTTTTTTTTTTTAATTATTATCAAAGTGAGTTTTGATTACTAAAAAAATTAAATCAGTTATTTTATTAAGTGATTTGAAAGACTATTCACACTTCAAATATTTGAAGGACTAAATCTGCATTTCAGCCTTAACTGAGTGCCTAAAAATATCATTTTTTTTATGAGTAACAATCTTCATTTTAGTATTCCGTATTTATTTTCATATCATAAATTTTTTTTATAAATTATAATACTAAATTTTTTTCTTGCATTTGTTTTTTTGCAAACTTTTCTTGCATTTGTTAGTAATCTTCAAACTTAAACAACTACATATTTTACGCACAACCCTCCAATCATTACATTATGGACCATAATCCTCCACTACATTATAAAGTAAACCATTAATATACATGTTCATTTATGATATACTATATGTTTATTTTTAGTCTACTATATGCTTCTTTTTTAATATACTATCTGAAAAATAAATTTGTAATATACTAAAAATAAATTTTTAATATATTAAAAATAAACTTTTAATATATTTAAAATATAAACCATGTTTCACACTATTATTTGCTCACGACACCCCTAAAATGAAAAGGGAAAAGTTTTAGGCTTAATTGTTTGACATTGCAATCCAACCCGTCATATCTAAGCCCAATTGGCTTTACGAGAAGACATTTTCCACAAGCCCCATATCATAAATGGCAATAAATTCTGAAATTAGATATCTGAACAATAAATACATTTTTTTTTGAGTGCTACTAACAATAAATACATGAATAGTGGGAAATATTTACAATGCAAATTGTAAATATGTCTACCGTTAAAAATAGATAATAAGAGTAAATTGCACTTTTGGTCCTCTGACTATAGCACCTCTATTAATTTCAACACTTGACTTTTAAAAGTAACGAATTGATCCTTTAACTATGTTTTTTTTAACGAATTGGGTCCTTCCGGCCAAATCACCGGTCAAATTTGGCCGGAAAAACGTAAATGTTTTTAATTGTTTATTCATGAGGGTAAAAAGGTCAATTCACATCATGTCTTCTTCTTCATCCTTTATCCCCACCGCCGCCAATCTCCTCCCTTCAAAACACCTCCGATTGTTTCCCAAGTTGCCGCCGATCTCCTCCCTTCGGAACACCTCCTCATCGTGTACTTCAAAACACGCCATTTCTTCTTCTTCATCCTTTATCCCCACCGCCGCCGCTTCCTGTCCAAGTTGTTTCCGCCGACAACCACCACTATCTCGTCCCCCTTTGATGTCGTGCATCCGAAGAACAGGTAATCCTTGCCTGGCATATCGGCGTCGCACCTCCACGTGGCGGATAGGAAGTTGTAGATGAAAACTGAAGCTAACACATCACCAGGTCGCGCCCGCCGATCACCGCCAGCTCCGGCCCAATCCCGACGACGCAACAGAACACCGGCGTCCCTTCCACCATCTCCGGTATCGGCGGTAAATTGGTAGCAGATTCGACTCGATTAAACCAAACATTGACTGAGCCATGGCAATGATAGGTTGGATTAGACCAGAAGCTTTCCGATCAGTATTTGTTAGGGACTTAGGGTTGGCGAATGAAACTTTATTCGATCCAAACTTTATTCGATTCAAATTTTTACAAATCCTAATAGTATTTAATGAGGTCTCAATCCCATAACAAGAGGAAGAAAGAAGATATGGCGGTAATGAGGTCTCAATCCCATTACAGGAGGAANATTTACGTTTTTCCGGCCAAATTTGACCGGTGATTTGGCCGGAAGGACCCAATTCGTTAAAAAAAACATAGTTAAAGGATCAATTCGTTACTTTTAAAAGTCAAGTGTTGAAATTAATAGAGGTGCTATAGTCAGAGGACCAAAAGTGCAATTTACTCTAGATAATAATGAAAGATGTGTTCCATACTTCCATTGCGAACCGGTCAAATACTTTTTAATAGGTCAAAGTACAAATGCAAATCGTAAGTTCCTTTTTAATTAAAAAGTTAAGTTGATAGTAAGATTCCACATTCCTGACTTATGAGTGAATCTCTAGCAAAATCGTATCCATGAGACGAGTAAGGTTAATACGAAAAGGTAATGCTTATACTGTAAAATATAATACTAACATGAATAAATTGTTTGCTACTCTTTTCAAAAAAAAAAATTGTTTGCTACTCATAAGGGATCGGAGAACATAATATTTCTTTTAAAAAAATATAATACTTTTAAATCAAAATTTAATATTTAGGAGTTAAACAATTACTTATAAGAAAAAAATGCAATACTAATCAAAGATAAATTGATTGATTGTTACATATATATAAGAGAAAATGTAATACTTATAAGAAAAAAATGTGATATGTTGGATAAAAAATGTAGTACTTTCGAATTAAAAAGCGTTGAAGAGTTTCTTATGAGAAAAAAAATTAATATTTAATGAAAAAATTTAAAACAGGCCTCACGAATGAAGATCTGTGAGATGGTCTAATAGCAGATTTTGTCAATATATATATATATATATATTCGACAAATCCGCAGTGTTAGGTATAGTTAACTAACTGCGAGGGCACATTAAATGAATGCATATGAATGGCAGTGGGAGTGAACAGTAAGTGATAAGTCATGTACTGAAGGCGTACTTTAATTTGTAGAGAGACAAAACATGTTTAAAAGTTGGGTTGGAAATTATTATGCAGAAACTGTTCCCCACAAATACATGAACACAAATGTAGTGTTATTATTGTGACCGCAGAAAATGAATGATTCTTAGGAAGACAAACAGACATTACATATCTTTTGTTAGGCAATCTCAAGTTTCAACAAAACACACCATATCTAACCTAAATTTTAGCTAAGCTCCACCCACCAACCACTAAACTCTTGTATCATATCATATCATTGCCCACCTCCGTGCGTGCACTACTGGATATTTATTTATTTATATATATTATTCATCACCGGTATTAACCTTCTGTATAATAATATAATAAATACATATGCACTTTAATATTCATCATTTTAATTTGTACGTAAAATAATCATGACAATTATGAAATTTAATTACAAAACATTATTTCGAATGTTGAAGTTAATTATGGTGCACGAAACAGCCTAGCATTTGTGAGCCTTTTGAAATAGGCTCGATCAGTTAGGATTATACGTAGAACTAAAAGGGAGATAAATTAAAGGCAAAGATTTTAGTTGAATATGTGGCATCTCGGACTAGACGAGCGAACTAGATAGCCTAGGGTAGTCGTATATAGCTGATTGATTCTGATAGGGCCATTGGACCCTAGAGCCCATTTTATTGGGAAAGTTATGACCCAAGTGGTGTGCAGGCGTGGACCGCGTGGTAAAGGAAGGAGGTTGGCCCAAATCTTGTTGGCATGGAGGTAGAGTGCGCCTGGGCAGCAGGCATGGTGGCAGATTATTTAGATTCAAACTGAAAAAGTTAATAGGTAACTTTCATATGAGTCAAACTTGAAACTTTGTAGTTACGAAGGTAAGTGTAACTTTCATAGCAGTCGAATTTGAAATTTTGTAGTTATAAAGTTAAGTGTCTCACCATCTCGACTGGATTTGCCGCAACAATAGTAATGTTTTCTTGTAATTTAGACGAGTAGTGCCAATCGAGAATAGTGAAACTCCACAAGCTTAAAAACACAGTAGTTCCATTGTGTTATGTAACATTCTCTGAGATTTTCCTATGCCAATTACATCGATTATTATTATTTCATGTCTTAATTCTTGAAACATAGTAATTACAAATAGTGGTGCCGAGAATCCAACATTCAAATTCCCCAAATGTTTACCATCATTGAGATATGATATTGATTGCATATATTCAAAATGGATTTTAGGACAACTATAAGTAATATTTACGAGACACGCGCATTCACAGTACGACAATTCAAACAAACCCTGCGGCTACTTGAATCCAATGTAAATTTGGTATTACAATCCCATACTACTTTTAAGTACATTAATAAGAACTGAGAAGTGCAAGCTGCTTTATATATATAGTTACTAAAAATCGTAGGTTACCTAAATTCCTAAACTAATTAAACTTCAAAATCGAAAAAAATAACAAAAAAAATAATATATGAAAAGATAAAAATGCCCTTACTAAAAATAAGAAAAGCAATGAGAACGACTTAAAGAAGAAGTGAAGAAATGAAGTACTTGCAGGAAGAAGATTTTTATCTGAAAAATGTGAGATTCGCATAGAGAAAAAGCTGCGCAACACTCAAGTGTTCAGCACAACTTGCGTACCCAGCAAGCACATAAGATCTTCTGTATTTTTTTGTCATATTTTTTTCTCTCTTTTGTCATCTTCTATTTTCTGTTTATACCCGCAAAAACTCTTTAAAATTCAGAACTATTGAATATGCTAATAATATATGATAATCATCGAAAAAGTAATCAAGAATTATATTCTGGTTGTTGCGGAATAAACCAGGAAAGATATGAATAGCATGATGTGTCGGGCGTCAAATCAATTGAGACACAAGTTACAACCACTGCTTTGCTGGAAAAAAAAAAAAAATACATATATGCATACATACATAGTTGCCAAAATGTCTGGTTTACAAGGACGACGTTACGTTTTACCTGTAAACTTGTGATTTTTCATGTTCCCAATGCCCCATGTTCCTTAAATTTTGCTTTGAATCGTCAGATCACAGACCAAACAACGTTATCCCTTGTTGGTCTGTGGGCTGTAAAACATGGGAGCCGTTGCCCCACCATATTGCCATCATTTGAAAAAGTGCTTTAATTATCATATTTTCGAGCATTACAAATCCAAAGCCATGTCCGATCCTTATTGTTTGTACGTTCTCTACCTAATTCATCGGTTGTTGTTTTAGATGTGTCGGGTGCAGATTCATATCCCGCGTTTAGAAATATGGTTACGAAGCTGTTGTTTAACGTCCTACTGTATCAATTATGAAGTTATCGTCTCCCCAAAGTTTAACGTAGCGATTTGTCATCTGACTTGATGTCACAATTGAAGTAAACAATATAAGCGAAAGTTCGTATCCAACTGAAAACATAAATAAATAAGATGATGGATGGTGTGAGTTAAATCTCTTGCGTGTATTAAAATTAAGATCTGACCGTTGGATTTATTGCACAACTCTAGAGACTGAGTTCTGCGAGTTTAAAATTAGTCCGACAAAATTAAAATTTTCTAAGTATATTTAAAAGTAAGAAAAGAAAAAAAGCAAATAGGAGTATGAAGTTATCGTGATATATAATGCTTTAGCTTTAAAAAGAGTCACGCACGCTAATTAAGATGTCCGAGTTGCACTTTCCTAATCAAGGTGATGGGATTTTTTCCCCCAACAATTGACCCATTAATTATCCAAAAGAGGTTTCTTCAATTATTAGCTTAATTTTATTTCCATTTTCTCATTTTAATAAATTATCTGTAAACTCAATGTACATTATATAAAATAATATACTTTCAATATTTAAATAGTGTACATTCGTTGCACACAAGGTATGTTTTTTTTTCAATACTACTGACACTATTACAATGTACATTTTTAAATGCTAAAAGTATATTATTTATGTAATGAATGTACATTATTTGATAGTATACTAAATAATTTACTTTCAGGGTTTCAGTACTCAAATAATGTGCTTTATGAATACAAATAATGTACTTTTTATTTATGATCCACACAATAATGATTTTGAGCCACTTTATTGGGCTTGACGCTATCTATTTGGCCTGGACTAAATTAGCTAAGCCTATCACCAATATTCTACCAATATATAATAACTTTGATTTGCTCTATTACAATTTATTGTATTATGTATTTATTTATTAACAAATAACATTAAATAATTCAAAGATTTTGTGGTTTAATGACACTCGATTACACTCTCACATAAGAGGGGTGGGTTCAAGACTCAGTAGAGTTAATATTGGCTCAAAAGTAGCTATGAACATATTGAAATAATTAATATTTTCGAATTTACCTTAATTATCCAGCCTCAATCTCTCCCGTTCAATATGTACCTACGAATATTTAGGTAGCTGTATATCATGATGCAAGCTAAGCTAGATAGATCATAGATATGGATATCAAACAACCACAAAAGCCTTCAATTATGTCTTGGTTTTAGTGAGTCGATGTTGTCATTATTACAGTCAAATATTTTTTTTAATGTAATTTCATAATTACTCCCCTCCCACGTAGCAGACAAACTTATTTGCTATTTCAAAAAAAAAATTGAATAAAATAAAGAAATACGGAGTAATCATTTTAATCGTTATCTGTTCCTAGTTAACATTCTTTTACCTTGATTGACCTCACTCATTCCATATATTCATCCAATATATACACACACGTACATACAGACACAAAATCTTATGAATTTACAACAAAGGGTTTGATTTTTTTTTTAAAGGAGAAAATAAAAGGGATTGGAGCTGGTTAAATAGTTTGTAAGTAAAATAATAAAATTTTTAGATTTTTTTTTTGAGTGAAGAGGAAAATATCCCAGTCACTATCTTGTGTAGAGTGAGTACGTAAATCTCGCATCACCGTCTTGTGGTCTTAGCCATCAAATAATCACAAGTATGTAAACTAGCCTAGGTTGTCTATAGTTGACCGTCTCAAATCAATAAGCCAATAGGCCTCTCCCATTGACAATTGAACTTGTAACATTGTAATCACCAAGTCAACATTTTGACCAACTTGATTGCCCCCAATTATTAGACTTTTTAGCCATAAAAGTTTTGCTTGGCAAGATACACTGGAATATATATTTAAACAAAAATTTTCATGATTTGATGATTATTGATAAAGATATTAGACCAACAGGTCAACGAAAACAAGCTCAAGAAGACTAGAGTACGAAAGACCTGGCCCCTAGGTGAGGTTGGCCGTTGGCTAGCTCGGGCTAGTATATGAGTGTGTAAGGTCAAGGTTAACTCAGGATTCCTAGGAGACCAATGTGTGGTCTACACGGTCATCGGGAGCAATTGGATCAATTAATTCATCATAGTTCAAAAATCATTGAGATCATTTGTGTATACATCTCAAGATTGTTTGTTTATTATTTTATTTTGAATTATTTAATTATAACTCTCATTTAATTATTTTTTTAATCAGTAATAAATTATAATAAATCATGATATTTGCGATATTTATTATATTTAGAATACATGTGTCATTTTTCAGGAGGCCCGCGAAAAACATGGAATCCCGTTAGTTCCACGTATGCAACCCAGGTAACACAGTTGTCGTTTAAAGTAGATGCTCCTGTCCTTTGCCTTCATATTGAAAACTACCCTTCATCTTCTTTTGTAGACCCAACTGTATTCCATCTACTCGACTAACTATACTCTCTTTGATGTGTCTGATTCTAAATTGCTACCACCCTGCCAGCAAGTTTTATCACTCTTCCTTTGTATATACGTATCACCTAATAATAAATATAATTCAATCTAAAAATTAAAAGCATTATGGTGTATTCCAATATAATGGATTATCCGATTTCTTAGTATTAAGATTAACTTTTTTGAGTACCTACTGATTCAAACCGAGTAGAAAACTGTCGGGTAGCTTACTTAAGTTTCGAGTAGCTGAATTAGCCAACCTAAGTATGGAGAAATTTTGTCATTGACTGCTATAGGACTATAGTTGTGTAATGCACTCGCACGCCCGTTAATCAACTCACTAGTTACTACGATAGTTGATCAAGTGTTAATTAATATGCTATCACGGAATAAGCAATTTAGATCTAATAAAAAGATCACATTCAGATTCGCATTAAAGATAATCTCACATGTCATTCACTTTATTTGTACTATTTACATTGCTATTATTTGTTTACCTAACTAGAACTACTCGACTTCTAGTTAGTTTATTTTGTATTCTGAGTGTTGTAGTGTCTATTTTTATTCAATAATGAAATTTTACACTCAATGTCGTTTTTTTTGGTAATGAAAAAATTCGTAATTACATACTATTTGAAAGTATACACTTGATAAATTTTGTGGGGTTAGAGATTCAGTCAAGGAAGAAAGTATAAGAGTAAAAGACATGATGATATGACAAATGCAAGGTCTGAGTTAATAACAAATATTAAAAGGAATTATTTAAAAAAAAAAAAAAAAGAGTCTTTACTGCAAAGTAAAAAGTCCATATATGAATATATGATGCAGGATCACATCAAGGGGAACAGTAAACGATATGATGACAGAAATAAATGAATTGCCGGCATGAGTCTCGAGGGTTCATTCTTTCTTTCTATACGTACTAGTGTGTGGGTGGGTATATATATATAGGATGTTCTTTTGTAAAAAGTGATAACTTATCTTAACTGATATCAAGGTTCATCAATGACCAAGGTTAATTTTAAAATTATTAAAAAAATTAAATTCAAAATTTATTTTATAATTATTTTTTTGAGTACTACTGAATCTATTACAATATAGTATGTGTTCATACATACTTTTTCAACCTATTGAAGCACAAAGAGTCAATGACATCCTATTTGAGAGAGCCCAGATGTGTCATTGAACTACAAGTTATAATTATTAAAAATCTAAAAATTTAGTAATGATAAAATTCTAATATTTGATTTTTCAATATGAATGGTGTGAATGTATTTACACTTTTTACACACATATATGTATGTATGTATATTGGTTTGCTTGGGTTGCATTCACCTCACATCTCCCCATTAGGACATGCGATTCATGTCTTTCTCCATGAAAGAGACATTACTAACGTAGTCACTTTAATAAATTAAAGCTGTTCCATTACACTACACACGTACTGTACTCTATCTGCTACTCATCCAGACAAAAGTCTTGGTGTGACATCTCATTTCTGCTTGTGACCAACGTACCAGGTGTTTTTACTATTCGTTACTTGTAAAAAAATAATAATAAAGAGAAAAATTACATATGGTCAACTAGATTCCGTTTCTTGATGATTTCAATCTTTTCTTTTAAAAAAAAAAATAAAATTGATCTCTTCTGTCTCTTTTTTGAAGGAAATCTCTGTCTCTTGAACGTTGTCTAAATCCTTTCTGAAAAAGGGTTTGACACATTTTGATATTAGTTAAAGTCTTTATTTTTTTATAGTTTAATATAATTATAAATTTAAATTTTTAATCGAGACAGAAATTTTTTTTGTTTTAGTATTAGAGATCAATACATGTGCTATTTGTGAAAGGTGATTGTGCAGTCTATGGCTAGCGTGTAACAAATTAAACGCTTCCAAAAAGTGATGGTGAAGAGTGACTCGATCAATGAAAGGCTAAAAGCAATGGAACGAATTACTATAGAGTGTTTGACTCAAGGCCTTATTGTTGAACCTTGTTGAAATATGGTATAACAAGGAGTTAAGTTCACAATGGGATTTTTCAAAAAAAAAAAAAAAAAGAAAAAAAAAAGAGAAAGAAGTTCACAATGGGAGGTTCAAGTGCACCATATTAAGAAGTAATATTTGTATGATTTTTATTACATTGATGATTTAGTCTAAGTAGATATATTTTCTCTTAGCTTATAGAATTGGTCCAGAGGTGTTATTGGTATCTCCCTATTTATATCTTGTATCGTGATTCATTGTGAATATATGCACTCTCTCTCTCTCTCTCTCTCTCTCTCTTCACCTTTAATATGGTATCAAGAGCTTAACTCCTAAAAAAAAAAAACTTGATAGATTTCTTTGTGAAGGCTTCATTGCTATGCGATAGAGAGTATTGTTGAAGAACCGCTGGTGGCTTTGCAAAGACTTATTTGGGAAGATAGTGATGGTGTTGCTATGATCTTGCATATGATGTTGGGACATTGAGTAGCTTGTGGTCATAGTTGGGTAACCCCCTCCTTCATAATTTTTTTTAAAGGTCTAAAAAAGATGGTATGTGTTGTTTGACCACATCTTTAGAAGGCAAATATATAGATAATTCGTTCCCAAAAGGATAATTGAGTGTTCTTTAAACTGAATGTTGATGCAACTATAGACACACATGGGGCTCGCATGGAGTTTGGTTGTGTTTTTAAAAATGACTTCTGTTAGTTTGTTGCAGCTAAAGGAACTTATTGGAGAGGAGCTTTTATATCTATGGAAGTCGAAGCAATGCTAGTAAGAGAGGCACTAAGTTGGATCAAACTTCACAACTATGATAAAGTCTATGTTGAAACTGATTTCTTACCCGTTGTCCAAGGAATTAATTCCTTGAAGGGAGAATATATTCTTCATTTCTCTTGATTCTTAGCTATATAAAAAACCTTGTGGGTAGTTTTACTCAAGTGTTTTATCTTTCACTAAAAGATCATCGAATCGATCAGGCAGCGTCGGGGCACTTATTAGCTAGGCAATTAAGTTGTTTCTATGACTGATTATTCGGAATGATTTTCACACCCTCCTTCTATCATATGTAATGTGTTACTTTGTGTGAATGAATGATAGTTGGATTGTTTCAAAAAAAAAAAAAAAAAAAAGAAGAGATAACGGGGGGCGGAGCATGATTGTTGTACCATAAGGTCAGGAGTTCGATTATTGACAACATTTTGGTGGGTTGGTGGCTACTATACAAAAATGATATTCATCCAATATAATACTCACTTTTAGATAGTAGCTACGAGTTTCCCTCAATCACAACACATCTGGATCATTAAAAGGGGGAAAAAAAAAGAGACAAGCAAAATGAAAACAATATTCTAATTAATTTATCTTAAAAACATGAAAATAAAAGAAATTGTTTGAATGATCTTGGATTTATTGTCTCAAATGAAGGACAACCAGATTTCAGACAACTTGTGCTACAAATGACCTACTTGTCTGGTTAGTGGATACCTAATGGCTAATGCAATCCATGGCATCATTCCCAATTGCCAATTGCCAATAGCCAAAAAAAAAATATCATTGGATAAATATGATGTCATCCAAATTTTAGCACAAAATTTTACAATAAATATTTTTTAAAAAATACCTACAACATCCAATATACTGTAATTAAGTATACTATGTGGCTATATTGGTACAATGGGGTACCCAAAAATATCATTGGATAAATATGATGTCATCCAAATTTTAGCTCAAAATTTTACAATAAATCTTTTATTTTTTAATGACTACAACATCCAATATACTGTAATTAAGATACTATATGTGGCTATATTGGTAAAATGGTACCCATGCCAACTGCCAATTTACATCATTTAAATTTTTGTAACTCATTAAACACATTTTGTATACTAATACTATATATTCTCTCACTTTTTACCTTTTTTTTGAGCAATGAAAGAAATTCGTAATCACTATCCGAAATTGTGCATTAGGTACCTCACATTGTAATTCTAGCGGGCAAAAAATTAGAATGAGATAACTCAGTCTAAGTTGTTTATAACTGATCGGCTCAAACCAAGAATATCCAATAGACTGCTCGTGCTGGGAGCTGAATTTGTAACTTTGTGCAAGTAACAATCTGACCAACTTTTTCCTCTGTTTTTTTATACCATAATTAATCCATAAAAAATTGATTTTAATTTTTTAATTTTATTTTTATATCAATAAAATTATGACATGTCACAGAAAGTTTTACTTCATATAGTCCATATATTATTTTCTTATTACATATGATATTGGTGGTAAAATTCTGGTGAATTGAGAAAAAATTACGTAATAAAGAGCTTTATTTGGTATTGTTCTGCATGAACATTGAACATACAGGAGAGAGAGAGAGACAGAAGCTTTTTGTATGACAAGATTTGGGCTGAAACAGGTTTGGGCCCATAAATTGACAGCCATGATTTTACAGCCCACTAAAAGTAAAAGGAGGACTGTAGCCGGCGCAGGCTTTGAGCGACTGGCGCGCTGACGGCTGCCAGCTGCAGAGTGAGTCAGTCGCCCCAACGTAAAAAGTGGGAGCTCCACCGGTGGCAGTCCAGTAAATATGAGCAAATCGGAAGGGCATTTGTCGGTGGAAAGCGAGGTGTGATGTCTGTACATGCGCATCTATAACTATGAGCGGTGGAGAGAGAGAAAGAGAGAATGTATGTGTGGGGGCGATTGCCGCAGCGGCAAAGGCGCAGGCCATCCGAACGCATCACTTTCGCTGAAACCTGCAGTCTTATCCCCACGCGCTCTTCCCTTTCTGGATTCACCTGCTCTTCCATTAGATTCATTCAAAAAAAAAAAAAAAAACGCCAAATAGATCATTACGCTTATTATTTTTGTACGATTAAATCATTAGACTTATTTTTTATTTTTTTGAGAAAAAATCATTAGACTTATTAATTATATATATATATATAACTTAATTTTAAATTTTAGTCTTTTTAATATATTAATAGGTTTAGCAAGTCAAAATGGGCAACCTGAAACCTGTTGACGAAACGTGTATATCGTGTCAATCCGTTTAACAAAGCATGTTCGTGTTAAAAATTTGAACCCGTTAACCTTAATGTGTCGTATCAACACACCCTAATAAAAAATTAAGAACCAATTTCAATTTTACATTTATAAAAATCGAAAATCAACTTAAAAAAATGTGGTGACATTTTTATAATTATTGCCAACTTTACCATGTAACTTTTTACACTAAATTGCCACCTTTTAACAATGTAACGTGCATTTTGGATAACTTTTAAAAATATCAATGAAAAACTAAAATTTAAACATAAATCATAAATGCTAAACCTTAATCAGTAAAAAGTGTTCCCCTAAATCAAATAAAACCAAAAAGACCAAAAAGTTTAGTCATAAATTCTAAAATCCAAATCCTAAGAACCACACTTACGCATTTTAGAAAGTGCACTTTTTAATACCTCTCTGTCACATTTTATGTGTCTAGTTTGGTTAACGAGGCTTGACTTAAGTTATTTTAAATTAATTTTTCATAATATTAAGTTTAGTATTAATATAAAAATTTTATATATTTAAAAACTACATTAAGAGTACTATTAAACACAAAAAAAAATCAAATTTAAAAATAAATACAAATACTAAAGAAAAATAAACAAAGAAAAAAGAGTTAGTTTGACCAATGAATAGTAAGTATGACAAATAAAATTGGACATAGGAGTAACATAATGTGCATTTATGGTGTGTGTGTGTGTGTGTGAAAGGAGAGAGTGAGAGAGAGAGAAATAATCAAATTAATTAGAATGCATTCAGTCTACCACAGGAATGCATATAGACTAGAGTGTATGTAAATTTCTCAACATGAGTGCACACAATCTAGTGTGTGTGCATTCCTATAGTAAACTGTGTGCATTCATTTTGTATCTCACAGTCTCACGGGAAGATGTTATTTCACTGGAATATATATATATAGGGAATATCCTCTATTCATATGATTATATGTATGCTCGGTATTTACACGGGAGACCAAGAGGGTTATTTCCTGATCACGACCAATCGCTTCAAATTCGGCATGACCCAAGACTAATCAAAAGGTATTTACTTCAAGATTATTCGTAATTGTGCTATGTGCCTTGTACCGGGATCTATTCCCGACCTAGTATGATCCGAAAGGCAATATTCAGCATTGGGCCTCGAGCATTAGAAGACAAACGTAGCCCTATTGCATCATCAGGTCATGTCATAACAATACGATTCTTAGGAATCTCACGCCATGTAAGATCTTTCAAATCGCCAACATCATGACCAAGGACACACGACCCTCAACATGTGTTTCCTCTAGCCCTCTACATAAAGCGCATTTATTAAACAAAGTAAGAGAAAAGAGAAACTGATTATATTTTTCTATGTCTCATATTTGTTTGAATACATAATTTGTAAGCAAAAAATGGTCTAGCCTGCCCTTGGCCAAATGAATTTTGTATTTTTCCAACAATTAGTTATTAAAGTATTTTTGTTTTTTACTCCATGTTATGGTAATATATTTTTGATCAATTAAAAAAAAAAAAAAAAGAGGTAGGTGATAGTTACGTACTTGTTTGGTAAGGAAACTTTCCATTTGGGTGTAAAATCTTCTTTTTCTTCCAAGAAACTCACTATATATACCAATAACTTTGAACCCATGTTTTACAACAATATGGCATAAATCCATTTATACGCAAAACATAAAACCCGTATAGTTTTCTCTTTAAGATTATAATAAAAGTTTTGAATTGCATCAATCTTTATATTGTGGGTAAAAAAAAAAAAATATGGGGTAAAAAAATAATGAAAAGGCATAAATTGGTAGCAAGTGAAAAGGGGACGCGCGGAAAGGGGGAGTAAAAAGCAAAGGCAAAACAAGGATTGATAGTAACAATTTAACAGCAGACAGAGTGATGAGACTTGAGAGAGCGAGGGGGAGGTGTGTGTTTTGTGTGTGTGTAAACACCAGAGTGGAGTGGTGAACTTGTGGGCCCTTTCACTCACTCACTGAGTCCTAACTACTAGCACACCCATGATACTGGCTGCCCCCTACCCCCCCCCCCTCCCTACCACCTCCACCTGTCCCGGTTAATTGTGTGATAATTCAAATTTTCTAATTTTATCAATTATATCATGGATCCTGATAATTTGTTTCAGGCCTATGAAGAGTTAAATTGAGTCAGTTTAACTTTAAGATATAATATAATACTAAACTGTATACTTCTGCATAAATAAGCACAGTCCAAACTCAAACCCCGAATGTTCGTGGATCTAATCAAACTCTATTGCTAGAAGCAAACCTTAATTATAAGTGCGATTTTTCATTCACTAGAGAAATATAATGTATTGGGAACGGTTATTTATTTATTTATTTGAAGATGAGGAAAATCCGCAGTCATCAATACATTAAAAAAAGTGTGCATTGAGTATACTCTCTTCATAGGTAATAATATGCAAATCACATGTGAGAAATAAACTAAATTAAGAAGATCTTGTGCGATGAGCTTAACCGAGAGACCTTGATAAAAATTTTGTGTTATCTTAAAATCATTATGCAAATCAAATTTAACTCGCGTAATACAATTCCTAATATTGTTATTATTGCAAATAAATGAGCTGTCACTTTATTTTGATTTTGAGCAAAAATGACTGTTTTTTTGTCAGGCATTTATTTTAGATGTATTAAACATGCATAACTTCTTGATATGTCATAATGGGTGTAGTGGATATATAAATGCACTCTCCAAATTAGAAGTGCACTACTTATCCTAGCAAGGTGGTAATCCAACAACAACAACAATAAATTATGATTTATGAAGATGAAGTCTTGATCAACTCATATTCTCATCATATTGCCTATAGACCAAGCACAATATTTCATGAATCAATTGGTATTATATTATGACAACAGGCATAATTAATTGAAATCTTCTATTATTTTCATGTATACGTAGAACATGTCCAATGTATAATTAATATATTACATGCATTCAGTTAACAGATTATATATCTATTGTAAATACATAATATGCTAATTAAAGGTGTATAATATGTTAACTATAAGTACATACTTATACACACACTTAGAAACATGTTGGACAGTTGGTATTGTAGTATTTGATGAATTGACTTGTTTATATCAAACACTCAAACCTTACTTATAAACATATAGTAAAATAGATGCATCGATCTCAATTATATATGATACGTTTGGGTGGGTGAAAAGAACACATGATTTGTGTTAAAAATGTTAAGTTTTTTTTTTTTTTTTAAATGTTTATGCATGCAGCATGATACAGAAATTTAAAATAAAGCTACTATTTGCGAGTAAGTAATTGTTTGTTATTATATTTCAATTCTCTTTATATTATTAATCTCTTGTGAATTATTAATTGATTTTATTGTAAATTAACTATGTAAACATTTATGTGCATTTAATATTATTCAAAGAAAACTTATAATAAAGTTGACATACTAATCTTTAAAACTCTCCCCCAACACGAGCTCTATTCTTTTTATAATTTGATTAGCCTTAATAAGTGAAATCTATCGTTAACAAATTTTAAATATATGTTATTTTATCATAAGTCAATAAGTATTATTTTCAGAGTTAATACCCAAAATTATCCTCGAATATAGTGGTTTTTCTCAATTTTGTCCTAAACGACTTTGATCTCATAAAGTGGTCCCAGACTTTAGTGTTATTACTCAAATTTGTCCACTGTTAGTTAAGCTGTCAAACCGTTGTTAAGTTCAGAGGCAAAATAGTCATTTCATCTTTAAGCTCTCATTGTCACCATGATGTAGGCCGAAGTGGAGCCGCTGGCGTTGAGAATGTAGGCCGAGGCGAGGCCATTCCAAAAACAATACACTCAAATCCCGCGGCGGACTCCAGTTCCGGTTCATCCCCTGCGTCACGCACCCGTCTCAAAACCGGCTCGATTATCGCAATTGTAGTCGGAGACGTCGCCGCAGTCGCAATTCTCGCCTTGATTTTCATCTACGCCTATTGCGCCAAGCGACGGAAAGCCATAGAAGGAACGATAAAGAAAGAAGCGGAAAGCGCAAAAGACTTCGACTGGGCATCATCCTCCGCATCCCCGACGGAATACAACTGGCTAAGGTCATGGACATGTTTGAAGACACAGAGGCACGCCGACGCCGACGAAGCCTCGGAAGCCGCCACCTCCGAGAGCGAGGACATCGAGGAGTCGCAGAAAGGGAAACAGCTACAAGTGCAAGCAGAGTAGAAAACCGGCGAGCTGGTAACCCTAGACGGGGAAAAAGAATTTGGAGCTGGAAACTCATCTTAAAGCCTCGGCCTACATTCTCAGCGCCAGCGGCCTATTTTCAGAGCAAAAACTAACATGAAAAACCCCATCTGAGTGATGAAATGGCTATTTTGCCATTGAACTTAACACCTATTTGATAGCTTAATTAACAGAGAACAAATTTGAGTGATAACACTAAAGTCTGGGACAACTTTATGAGACCAAAGTCGTTTAGGACAAAATTGAGAAAAACCACTATAGTCGAAGACAATTTTGGGTATTAACTCACTATTTTCACTATCATATTTTATATGTCTAATTTAGTTAAGGATGCTTGATTGAAGTTATTTACAATTCAAAATTTCGTAATATTAAGTTTAGTATTAGTATATAATATATATATATATATACATATATACATATTTAAAAACTACATTAAAATATTATTAAAAACAAAAAATCAAATTTAAATATCATAAGAAAATTAAATATTAAAAAAATAAACAAAGAATAACGAGTTGATTTGACTCATGAATAGTAAACAGACTAGTAAAATGAGACAAAATAAATATATTTTTATTGAAAAGTATTAATTTATAAAAATGATATTTTTGTTACCCTATAAAAGAATATTACATTTTTGCTAAACAATATTACACATATGTAAGATTTGTTTCACGTGACGGTATCATACAAATTTCTGTATATCCAATTTAATTGGCACTGCGTGACCACATTTTGTATGACATTTGAGCAAAACCCATTAATACATAGCATATAGTTTGGCAATCAAGGTCAAAAAATCATTTAATTGCCCTTCACTTTCTATCTATTCGAGCATAGCTTAGTTTGGCAATCAATGTCTAAAAATATAGGTATCTGTCTGTGGCATTTTGAGCAAAAAAACCATTAATACATTATAATTGGTGAAAAAGAATAAAGTAGGAAGGCATCAAATACAATTTAGCCCCATGTGCCTGCACTACACCTTTATTTCATTTAGTAGAAAATTCGTAGTCGTATCTAAATATGTGCTCTGAGTGAAGTCTGCATTATGATCTCAATTGACAAATAACCACAAAGAGATAAATCAACATAGATTGCCCATACTGGCTGACTCAATCAAACAAGGCCAATAGACAACTCCACAATATTCCCTTAACCTTCACTTTTATACATCACAACTCCTAATATTTGATTAATACATATATTACAACAAATTATAAATTGAACTTGTTAGACTTATTTAGAGAACTAGTTGTAAATATGCACCATGTATGATTAAAAAAAAAAAGTCAAATAAACAACAACAAAAAAACAATAAATTTATATGATTGAAATGAATTTAAAAAAACACATAAATCTTATACTCCATAACTATTAGAAGATGATTTTTTAATGATATGAACCACTATTATCTCACATAAATTTCAAAAAAAAAAATGTATTAAACTTAATTAGTAGATATTGTGTTTCAAAATTATTACATTTTTAGGAGATGTAAATAATTTTTCTTTGATAAATTTTTTAATCAGAGTTTTAGCATTCATACGATAATAAATGAAAAAAAAAATGTCTTGTTTACAATATGTTAATAATGCACCACATCAAATAAGATACAAACTAAAAAGAAAAAATTAAGGTTTTAAATTTTTAACTGTGAAATTTTCAACTCTTTTAGAAAAAGCAAGATTTTATTTTTTAAAATAAATGTTAAATTTTCAAATGAGAAATTGTATTAAAATAGATACACATTATTTATTGATTCAAAATTATAATTAAGTTAAAACTATACACACACACACATTTTACATAGTAATGACACAATATTTTTGATAAATATTGAATGTATAATTGGTAATAAGATATAAATGTATACAACACAAGAAAAAAAAAAAGTAAAAGTAACATTTAATGCTACTAACAATTTTTTTTAGTTAAGGATTAAAGTTAAAATAAATATCAAAAGGGAAAATGTGAATGGTAAAATTAAAAAGAAAATGTAAATATACAAAACAAATAAATAAACATTTAATGTAACTTATACTACAAACACAAATTTTATTTTAGTTAAGTAATAATAACGTTATTGACTTTTATTGCATTTTAGATTAATTTAGAAATCGTCTCCAAATTTGTTACTTTATTCGATGTATTAGGCGATTAGCGCGCAAATCATATTGCGTGCTCATGTTTTAGTTACGCCTCAATTTGATCGGTCTATTCTTCCTTGTTGTCTTTGGAACTATTTCAGTGATTATTAATGTTATATTCATCCTTTATTTTCAAAAAAAAAAACATAAAACATAAAAACAAATACATATGGTTAGTATACTTGTTTTGTAAGAAAATGCATGAGCAGTTAAGCGTTGTTTGTTGTTTGGGTAAAAAAGTTTGAGCATTGCTTCCATTCAATTGGAAACATCCCTTTCATGATTTTGGTGGATTGAGGACCTCTCATCCTCAGTCGAAATATCATCAATCATCAATTGAAATGAAAAGGCCAAGCTATTACTTTTAGCAGTGTCTGTGAGGTCAAGATTAATTAATATTCAAGTTGAAGATTATACATAGAGATATAAATGTTTAATGCAAAAGCAGCAAAAGCTTTTTTTTTTTTGGGATAACTAGAGAAATCAGCAGTTAATGGCAGTCACAGGAGATAAACTTAGGTTATTTATAAATTAAGAAGATCAATAAATCGGAGTAGAACTTATAACTTTATTGTTATCAAGTCAATAACTTGACAAACTTAGTTGTGTTTGTCTCAAAAGTAACCAAAGCTTGTACTGTAGTTTTTTTAATGTTATTGTTGGGAGGGAACAAGTCTGCAACTGTAATCTACAACCACCACCGATACAAACATTATTAATGTAGATATGTGCAAATGGTAAAATGTATAGATGTCTGTGCAGATATGTTTTTTTCATTTTTGTGAAATAAAGGGTGGAAAAGCTAATGCAAAGCAAAAAGAGGAAGGATGGATTAAGTTATGTGGGTTCTGTACTGTCCTAACTTGTCCCCTCCACTTACCACACTGTTGGTCTCTCTCTCTCTCTCACAGACACATCACACACAGAAACATCCCCAAAAAAAAAAAAAAATTATATATATATATATATATATATATTAAAAAAAGTTGAAAAGGGCAGAAGCACATTTAAGCCTTTTCTTTTGCCTTTAGCTTCTGTGCTTCCTTAGCAATTGTCTACGTCTCCTGTTTCATCTGCTCCCCCTTCTCAGAACTAAAAATGGGGGAGGGGAATCATGCTTTGAATTCCCTGTTTTATGTGTGTATATATATATATACACGCACATATACCCCTTTCTTTGGCTTTCCTCATCCGTCTAGCAATACCGTGACTACAAGTTCTTGATGTTTTTTTTTTTTTTTAATACTTGGGAGAAGTATTCTAGTATTCAATTCCCCTCTTAATCTCCTGTTCTTGCTTTAAAGACTCTATCTTTATATATTTATATATGTATACGATTTGACTTCATTTCCAATTTTCTAACTTTGTGGCAACTCCCTCCTTCAATACCCACTTGATTGCTCTAAGCTCTTCCTCCCACCCCCCACTTTCAAGTGTTTTCCAGGCTTTGTTGTGTTTTTGTTTTTGGTTTTGACCTCTGGAGAATTTTATGATGATATACTGATAAGAATAGCAGACCTCAACTGGGGGGGTTTTTCATGGAAATTGATCTGAACCATGCAGTGAGTGGGGGGGTGGAGAAGAAGCAGAAGAATAATGCATCATTTTGTAATGGGGAGTGTGAAAAGGGGGGTGGTGGTGGGTGTGCCTATTGCTGTCTCTCCACTTCCACTTCTTCATCATGCTCTTCCTCAAATGCCTCTTCTTCTTCCTCAGCTCCACCATCTTCAATCTACATGGAGCTCTGGCATGCCTGCGCTGGCCCTCTCACCTCCCTGCCCAAGAAAGGGAATGTGGTTGTCTATTTCCCACAAGGCCATTTGGAGCAGGCTGCTACTTCTGCCTCCCCCTTTCCTCCCAGCTTTGAGATGGACCTTCCCACCCTTGCCCTTCACCCCCAGATCTTCTGCTCAGTTCAGGATGTTCAGCTTCTTGTAAGCCTTTCTGCTTTTATACCCTTTTCTTTAAATTAGTCCATTTTGCTTGCCTTTGGGCTTTGGTTTCCTTTTGTTGAGTGTTTTTACTTGCTCCTAAAATTGGGGATTTTACTTGCTTTCTGCTGTGCGTAATCTAGGCTGGTTTACTTTCCTTGCGGTCCTTTGTTAGGTTCACAAGGCGGGGTGGGATTACTCACACTCGAAAGGGTTGTGGGTTTCCCTCGTCGTCCAAAAAAAATTGGGGATTTTACTTCCTATCTACTATGCATAATCTAGGCTGGTTTACTTTCCTTGTGATCCTTTGTTAGGTTCACAAGGCGGGGTGAGGGGTTTACTCACACTCGAAAGGGTTGTGGGTTTTCCTCGTCATCTAAAAAAAATTGGGGATTTGATGTGTTGATTCTTGAATTGCAGGCTAATAAGGAAAATGATGAAGTCTATACAAAGCTGACACTTTTGCCTATACCAGAGGTATGGCTGTCTTAATGTTGATTCCTACTTTCTTAGCAGTCTCAAGTTGTTGAATTAATTCTGTAAAGTTTTACTTTTTAGTATTTTATATATTATTATGTGCTTGTGATTAGTTTTGGAGAGGAAGTGGTTGGTTTTCTATTTCATGGAGTTTTTTGAAAGTTTTCTGTGAATTCTTTCGACTGTTTGAAAATTGGAGTAGTTAGTTTGGGATATGACTGTGTTGGCAATCTATACAGCCAGTAGGTATGAATTTGGAGGGCAAAGAGCATGAAGATTTGGGGATAGATGAGGACGGTGGTGGTGGTGGTGGTGGGGCTGCCCCCGTAAAATCGACCTCTCATATGTTCTGCAAAACCCTTACTGCTTCTGACACCAGTACCCATGGAGGCTTTTCAGTTCCTCGCCGAGCTGCTGAAGATTGTTTCCCACCATTGGTGCGGTTTCTGTTTTGGACTTTCATCGGTGACTTGTGTTCGTTCTAGTACTAGGAAAGAGTGAAATTTCTTACGAAACTGTTACTTTGGTGTGAATTGTAGGATTACAAAGAGCAAAGACCCTCTCAGGAACTCGTTGCTAAGGACCTGCATGGAGTGGAGTGGAAATTCCGACACATCTATAGAGGTTATTAGATTGAAAACTTGGAATATTCTTCGATATGGAAATTGGAAGATTTATTTAATATGCTTATTTTATTAGACCGCGTTGAATGCTATTGAGTTTCGGAATTTTAATGGTGTAATGCCCCTTTGCAGGCCAGCCAAGGCGACATTTGCTCACCACCGGGTGGAGCATCTTCGTGAGTCAAAAGGGTCTGGTGTCAGGGGATGCGGTTCTGTTTTTAAGGTACAAATCTTGTTCTTAAAAGCCAACCTAATATTGGTGGTTTTGATCGAATGGGCTAATCTATAATGGTTTTGATATATTTTGGCAACTGGCATGTGAGTATGTTTGTACCGAGTTATTTGAATAAATATAAGTTAATTAGAAGATGGTTTTTCCAGGGGAGAAGGTGGAGATCTTAGACTCGGAATAAGAAGAGCTGCTCGACCAAGAAATGGATTGCCTGAATCAATCATTAAGAATCAGAGTTCTTATTCCAGTGTTCTTTCTGCCGTGACAAATGCTGTTTCTTGCAAGAGCACATTCCATGTCTTCTATAGCCTGAGGTACTATGCAGACAATTGTCTCTATTTCCTATGTATTTGTTATAACTTGATTAACGCGTCTCTTGAACATTTTTACACCATTGTTGCAGTTTTCTGTGATAACACTGTAATTGTCAATCAAATTTTACTGCAATAGTGAGTTTGTGATTTTGTGATTGTGGTAACCCAGACAAGTTAGTCGGACAATTGGATTGGTAACCACAAGATTTCAAGTTCGACTCCCCTTGGGACCTGTCTATTGGCCTCCTTGGTTTGAGCCGGTCAGGGCAACCTAAGCTGGTTTACCTCTTTGTGGTCCTTTTACTGGTTAGGGTCACAAGGTGGTTTCACCCAGGGAGAGAGAAAGAGCACCTTCGGGTAGTGTAAATCAAAGGGTCTAGATAATTATTCTTAGCTCAACGAAAAGAAAGTCTTGTACTAGTTTTTCCTTTCATATTTTATCTTGCAAGTTATAGCCTCCCTTCTCTGTGGAGATATTTGTTATGTCTCACATGAAATTATTATGCTGCGTGTGAAGGCGGTTAAAGCATTCTTTTACTACCAAATCTCATCAAGATGGTTCTTTGAAACGTGTCTGCATAGATGGTTTTTCAAATCAGATTCTAATCAATGCAGGGCAAGCCATGCTGATTTCATTGTACCCTACCAAAAATACGTGAAGAGCATCAATAACCGAATCCCTGTTGGAACAAGATTTAAAATGAGATACGACTATGATGATTCTCCCGAACGAAGGTAGTTTCTCAGTAAATATAATCACATATTATTGCCATTGAAGAGTTTTGATATAGAGAAGCAATTCTTATGTTTACTACAGGTTCAGCGGTATTGTGACCGGAATAAGCGACATGGATCCCTATAGATGGCCCGGTTCAAAGTGGAGATGCTTGATGGTATATTGATTTTTCCATATAATCATGCTTCTTAATCATACTTGTATTCGACTATCCTATGATCCAAATGAAACCGAGTATATGCCCTATTGAAAGTTTTAACCATGAAACCGAGTGTATGCCCTATTGAAAGTTTTAACCATGAAACCGAGTGTATGCCCTATTGAGGAGAGATTGTATCGAGACTTAAAATTGAACGTTTTTTTATGCCACAGTTGGAGATTGGAGAATTTACGTATAATGCTGTCAAATGTATTTCGTGTTGCAGTCGCTTTATTTTCTTCTTGATACAAGTGTCTCCATAAAACGTTACAGGTTAGATGGGATGATGATGTCATGAGTAATCATCAAGAACGGGTTTCTCCATGGGATATTGATTCTTCGGTTTCATTACCGCCACTGAACATCCAGTCTTCTCCACGAATGAAGAAACTGCGGGCCAGTCAACCTGCACTGCCTCATGAAAGCCATTTTTCTGGTATTGGTCTACTGTTTTTTTTTTTTTTTTGTTTGTTAATAACCCGGAAAATTTTCATTTTCGTCAAGTAATTCCACTGGAAATAATTTTTGTTTTTTTTTGTTTTTTAACTTCTAAAAATGTGATTTTCAGACATGGAGGAGTCTGTAAGATCCTCTAAGGTCTTGCAAGGTCAAGAAAACATAGGTTTAATATCGCCTCTCTATGGAAAGATTAACTGCCACCCGGAGTTTGAACAGCAAACTGTGCCTCGTCGGGATTTTATGCCAGCTGGTATTGAAAAGAGAAAACTCGGTGAACTTTTCCAAACTCAGCCTCCAGCCATGTACACAGGCTTTTTGGAATCTAATAGGTTTCCAAAGGTCTTGCAAGGTCAAGAAATTTGCTCTTTGAGATCCCTAGCCGGGAAAAAAGACATGAAATTCGGTTCCTGGGCTAAACCTGAACAGGGTTGCAATGTTTTCCAAGCATATCAGAGCCCTAAAAACAATTTCTATCATCTTGATTCTCAAGGGATGAGGAATAATAGTTTTTTACCTTATAATGGGATCTATCGAGCTGGCCAGAATCCGGTGATGTTTCCACACATGAATGATTATCCTAGAGAAAATCATGTATTGAAGCCGATATCCATCCAAAACGGGAAAAGAAGGGAAGAGGGTACAATACAAAATTTCACCAGTGAGCAGATCCCCCTCGAGAAGCCTTCCAAATTGGCAACTCCTGAGACCCTTTTCAAGGACGAGAAGAGTGACCCTTTGAGCAGAACAGGTGGACCCTGTAAGCTATTTGGCTTCTCGTTGACCAAAGAGCCCTCCACTGTGAGCTCTCAAGGTTCTAGTAAGAGGAGCTGTACTAAGGTAAACTTCAGTAATGACAGATGGAGCATTACGTTAATTATGTTGTTTACTTCAAACTCTGTATTTGATATCTGGCACGTTCGTGAAGGTTCACAAACAAGGTAGCTTGGTTGGAAGGGCTATTGATCTCTCGAGACTCAACGGCTATGAAGACCTGCTCATCGAGTTGGAGAAGCTCTTTGGAATGGAAGGCCTGCTGCGTGATCCTAACAAAGGATGGAGAATCTTGTACACCGACAGTGAGAATGACATGATGGTCGTTGGGGACGATCCATGGCAGTAAGTCCCTCCCCGCTCCCCCTCCATGAAATGAGCACTTCATTCTTATGCCTTCCAAATTTCATTAGGCTATCTAAAAGTATCCGACTACTATCAAGCAAATATATGTTTTTTGAGTGACGAGGGAAACCATAGCCACTACTCCTGAGTGAGTGCCCACTGGGTAAATCCTGCCTTGTGACCCTAGCCGACAAAGGACTACATGGAGGTAAATCAGCTTAGGTTGTCTATAGTTGACTGACTCAAATTAAGAAGGCTAATAGGCCACTCCCGCTAGAGTCGAACTTGTAGCGTTGTGGTTACCATGTCAACAACCTGACTAACTTGGCTGGTGTTTCCCCCAACGAGCAAATATATTTAGCCTAGTGTGTGGTAGCTCTAATTCTCTAATTCCATTTTCATACACTAGGGAAGATGAATCATTTTATACATGGATGCTAGAATTATGTCCTATGTCCTCGAGAACATATTTCAATACATTCATTCTTCTATGTTTCTTCCCAATATAATGATTGAATTGATTCGGTTGCCCTGATGGAATGATGCAGCGAGTTCTGTGAAGTCGTCTCGAAGATCCACATATACACGCAGGAAGAGGTGGATAAAATGAGCATAGGTGGGATAAGCGACGACACACAAAGTTGTCTAGAGGAGGCACCGCCAGTCACAACGGATGCATCAAAGTCCTCCTCAGTCGGCCTCCCCAACCCCAATTCTTCTCCAACAGTGAGCAAGATCTGAAGAAGCTATTTTATGTCGTTAATTCCCGTGTAATGCTATGATGCTTTAACTTAGTTTCTATCCTGAAATTATGCTCAATAATTTGCTCACTCCACATGATAAGTATGCAAGTAGGAGGAGACTTTTTATGACAGCATAACCTGAGTTTGTACTAATGATTCCTAACAATGGGAATGTCTTCTTGGCCTTTTCTAGGCCTTCATCTCTAGAACTAGAAAGCTTTTGTTGTTGTTGTTAAGCTTGCACTCTTTAATCTGCAGAAGTGATTAGTCTGCTAATGTCAAAATTTCGTATAATGCAGTTTTTTTTTCAGTAGTCAGGGTTTCTTTATGTATGTTGCTTTTGAAGGGTTGCATTTGAGTGTTTTCCTACTAAATAAGAAGTGATTGGCCTTTTAGGCTTCTGGGTTTGAGCGGGACAGTTATGTGTAACTTAGACTGGTTTACTTCATTGTAGTCTTTTGTCACTAGGGTCATAAGATGAAGAGGTTTTTCTTCGTATACAATGATGGTAGGTTTTTCTCATCACTCAAAAAAGCGATTGATATTACATCTTTTAAAATTTTAGTTATTAATAAATTTCTTTAAAAAATTCACCGAATCAACTAAAACATAAATTTTACTAATATGCATAATGTGTATTCTATTTTTCACAAATTCATTATTTAGTTCAAATTACTCGATCCCATTACTTAACATAACATTTAACAAAAGAAAAAAAAAATATTTATAGGAGTTTGAATGTTTGATCATGCTTTAATAAGGACAAAACTTTTCTTAGTCGATGACGATGTGGATATCAAGTGATCGAGGAGGGTGTGTTTGCAAAGTAGTGAGTTTTGTTTGTTTGGATGTTCTTTTTCTTAATGATTTTGATTTAATCGGTTAATTCTATTAGGGCATCCCCATTTGTAAGTTTTTGGAGGAATTTTGGAATAGTAAAATTTTAAGATGAGTTTTTTACAAATGTGAAATGATGGATTTTGGGGGTATTTTTCTCCGGCAAATTTTGGGATTTTGGCAGGTAAGGGCCGGACCCACTATGGGAGAAGATTTGCCCCTCACGTGCGTGAGACGCAAATCTCATGCCCGCCTGGGCGCGTAATTACTTTTTTATTTTAGTTTTTTTTTTCAATTGTTTTGTTTTGTTTTATTTATTCTTTTAACTTTTTTCTTCCACTCTCATTTTCTCTTTACTAATCGCACCTACAAAAACTCATCAAAATCTCCACTATTGAGGAAGACCTTAAACTCGAACTTTGAATTAGGAGTAAATTGCATATAAAATAAGTTTAGGGGGGAAATTGTTATTAATCTCAAACTACAAGGGGTTCAGTGATATTATCTAAAAGATTTGGGGAACTAAAGAAAAACACATTTTCCCTCTTTTTCTTCTTCCTTTTTTTTTTTTTGGAAACATCTTTTTCTTCTTCCTTTGGTGAGTCATAAGCCTGAAAGCTGTAGAAGCGAACTCCTCCGAAGCGAATAGCATTCTCATTAATGGCGATTGTGCGATAGGCTTCCATTTTTCAGCGTTCAATTGTGCAAGTGAAGCTATCGACTAAGGAATGGAAGGTGGAGGTGGAGGAGGAGGAAGAGAGCAGAGCTCGGCGCCACCTAAGCCCTCGAAGTTCACGGTGTATCAAAACCCGGCTCTCTCCGCCGCATTAACCTCCAATAGCCTCCGCCCCTCCAAGTCCACCTTCCTAGTCCTCCTATCGCTCTCCTCCGCCTCCGCCTTTGCCCTCCTGAGCGTAATCTCTAGGTATGCTCCAGCGCGAGGTGCAATGTGTTCGTGTCTCTCATTCTCCCAAATATTATTTGTTCATGTGTGTTGTATGTGCTGTTGCCTCTTTTGTTGTGCCTTAGTTCGCTAAATTAGGGTTTTGTAGCAATTTAGGAGTGTGTAAGTTTGCTGTTTAGCTTTTATGGGAAAATTTCTTGTTTATTCATTTATTTATTTATTTCTTATGACTTGTGCAATCTTTTGGAGCATTTATTATGTTGAATTACAGAAATACAGTTCCATCAGGGGTGTATTGTGAACTGGAGCTTGTTCTGGGAATGCTTTGTTTGTAGTATTGTCTTTCAACATCACTCAATAGATTTGGAATTGGGAGTATGGAGATTTTGATTCCTGTTTGAGTTAGATAGGGAGGGGAAAGTCGGGGAACTATAAATGATCAGTAATGCATTTTTATGGTGAAAGTGTTAGTATTATATTTACAATTTCAATATGTAAAAGGTGTTCTATACATCGTTACTGGAAATGATTTTGCTATAGTTCTGCTCAACTAGCTTGCTGCAATGTCACATTTATAGTTGCACTCTTAAATGCACTATGATTAAATATGGACAAAAATCTAATTTATGTGATTACATGATCTCGCCCCCCCCCCCCCCCCCCCCCCCCCCCCCCCC
>NC_044919.1:33218698-33229379 GCF_003576645.1 Ipomoea triloba | reverse complement strand
CCCCCCCCAACCCTTTTTCTCAACTAATCCCTATCCAAAGAAGTATGTAATCTATCACATTTTCCTGAATGGTGTACTGACATTTTTATTTCTTTGGGAAACAGGATTGTCTATATTTTTAGTTGTATTATCTTAGGTAGCGTAGCTAATGGCTTTATTTGAATTTGAATTTTAGGGAAAATGGAATTGTTGAAAGTTTGAAAATTGGATACGCTTCTCAAGAAACTGCTCGTAAGTAACATAGCTTAAAGTTTCTTCTTAGTTGGGTTAAGCTAAGCAATTAATTGGTCTGACCTTTCTTTACTTCATGCTCAGGTCTTTTTACCAAAGTGATACAAAGCATTGCCGGTTTTTTCTTAATTGGAACTTTTCTTGCCCTTGTTAAGGCTATTCTGCTTTGGAGAAAAAGGAATACAACAGAATTGATGATTACTTCTCCAGCTAAAGGATCAAAGGAACAGATGCGGCTGACTAGTAGACAACTAGGGCTTTTAGGAATTAAGCCAAAGGTTGAACAGGGCACAGTAGAATCTTCAAAGAAACCTCCCAAGTCCAAAATGACCTCTCCATTAGATGCCCTTGTCCCAGTTCATCAGCCAATTTCCAGTGCAAGCCGTTCAGCTAGACTGAGTAGTGAAAAATCAAGTGCCAGTAGCGGGTCTAAAATACATACTTTCAGCACCCCATCCAAGTCTCCTGCTTCCCAATCTCTGATTCTAGTCCCTACATCTTCACAATCACCTTCTCTCCAGACTTCACCTTGGTCAAACAAGCGAGCTCCTTTTCACAAAGAGATAATGACAGAAGAAGATCTTGAAAAGTTTTTGGCTGATGTTGATGAGAAAATTTCTGAATCGGCAAGTAAATTGTCCACCCCACCACCCACGATAAGTGGTTTTGGTGTAGTCAGTCCTAGTAACATGCCCAGTTCAGCTAACACTTCTGGAACTCCTAGAAGTACTCCTTTGAGGCCTGTTAGGATGTCCCCTGGTTCACAAAAATTCACTACTCCTCCAAAAAAAGGGGAGGGTGATCTACCTCCTCCCATGTCAATGATAGAATCTATTGAAGCTTTTGAACATCTTGGTATATATCCACAGATTGAACGGTGGCGTGACCATCTTAGGCAGTGGTTTTCCACAATGCTTCTCAATCCCTTGCTTAACAAAATTGATACTAGTCACGTGAAGGTGGGCTATCTCAAACTTTTTCTCCTTTCTATCCCTTTCCTGTGTTTATACCTTGATACATTGAACTTGTTCAAGGGGTGCAGAGATGCACCAGCATTTGCTAACCATATTCCGCTTTTGAACTTGTAAATTGTGGTGTGATACTCTTATCACACTCAAGGGTTCTCTAAATGGACAAGGCAAAGCCTTCGCTGCAATCAGCAGCTTATCTGTGTGAATTCTGAATCATGCTTATTTGACTATGTTAGGTCATGCAATCTGCTGCTAAACTAGGAATAACAATTACTGTCAGTCAAGTGGGAAGTGAAATCTCAAGTGCTGGAACTACTACTGTCTGCACACCTGGGATGACTAATGAATGGCAATCCTCATTCTCTCTTGATGAAGATGGACTTCTTCACCAACTGCGTGCCAATCTTGTTCAAACTCTTGATTCTTGCATGTGTAAGTTGGTTCACCTTTTTATTTATTTATTTTTATGGTGTCAATAGTATTATTATTTTTGGTTTGTTGGTATCTTTTGATATCTTTTGGGCATTTTCATTTCAGCAAAGTTGACTCCTAGCATTTTTCAACAATCCCCACAGCAGAGCACCTTAATCCCTGTTGTGCAAGAGTGCATCGATGCTATAACTGAGCATCAGAGGCTTCTTACTTTGATGAAAGGAGAATGGGGAAAGGGCTTGCTTACCCAAGGTAGTGTTCGTGCAGATTATACCGTAAGGAGAATTCGAGGTAATCTGTTCATTACCCTATAAGGGTCTCTGATAATTTTCAGGACATGAGATCATCAAGGTTCAATTTTTAAATTTAATTTTTCTGAGTTGTTTTGATAAAACATTCTCAGTTTTCTTAGATTGCAATGTTAACCTCCAGTTTTTATAAATTAAGCCCTTAATTGATTGTGGAAGTTTGGGAAAGCAAAAGAAAAATAGATTTACTTTTCTTTCTGTTATTATTTCAGAAATTAGATGTTCCCCCAGCCACCCAGCTCCATCATCTGCCACCTCTACCTCTCCCCTTAATCCCAAGGTCAAACCTACAGGCCACAGCAACCTCACCCTACACTTCTCTTCTTCCCTTTCCCTCATCTCTATCCACCTTTGTGCAGCATCATAGCAAAATACCAGCTCCACCACCCTTGTTTTTTATCTCCTCTTCAACCGTGACCACTGTCTGGTAACTCCCTCCCCCAAAGCCCAACAAACTCTTCTTTTTCCTCTCTCCACTCACTTTATTGTCACTTGGTTCGCCTGAAGCCAGCTCCGTCTCCCAATGGCGACCTCTGTACTTGTCCACAGCTCTATCCTGTATTTAATTTCTTGGTTGCATGACCCTATCCCTCCATCAGTGGCACTGGCCCTTTGTTTCTCTCTTTCAAAATTATATTTTACTTTTTGTTCCAAAAAGAAAATGCATTTTTTGGTTTTTATCTTTCATCATCAATTAAAGCTGCTCAAATGTGAAAAATTAAGGGTAATTTATTGTAACTCATCAAATGATCAAATCAAGGACAAAAGGTGCTCATTCCCTTAACTAAAAAACCTATATTAATACTTGGTGCCTGACATCAAAAGTATGTAATTTTACAGAGCTTGCTGAAGGGACATGTGTGAAGAAGTATGAGTATCTGGGTGAAGTTTATGACAGTTCAAACAAGAAGTGGAGTAGTGACCTTCCTACAGATTCACATCTGCTCCTATATTTATTTTGTGCTTTCTTAGAACACCCTAAGTGGATGCTACATGTTGATCCTACGGCTTATGCTGGATCTCAATCAAGCAAGAACCCCTTATTTCTGGGTGTTTTGCCTCCTAAAGAACGATTTCCAGAAAAGTATGTAGCTGTTGTTTCAGGTGTCCCCTCAGTGCTTCATCCAGGAGCTTGTGTATTGGCTGTTGGGAAGCAAAGCCCCCCAGTATTTGCCTTGTTCTGGGACAAGAAGCCTCAGTTCTCTTTACAGGCAAGTGTCTCCCTTCCAGTTCTTGAGCCCCTATCCTATACATATGAATAGGTTTTTCTGGTGACCTTACAGTGCTTGAGCACTTTTATGGTTTACACTAAACCTTTTTGTATTTACCTATTTGCGTGAATTCAGGGAAGAACAGCAGTTTGGGACTCGGTATTGCTTCTCTGCTACAAGATAAAGGTTGGTTATGGAGGGATAGTTCGAGGCTTGCACCTTGGTTCATCAGCATTGGACATTCTTTCAGTTCTAGATCCGGAACCAGAAGATTGACAAACTGAAAGGCAGGTGGCAGACATATGTTGTAAGAGTGCCATGATTTTGATAGAGTATCTGGCACGCAAGTATACTTATATGAATGCCCAGAGTGTTCAGTGTTGTGTTGTTTTATAGTAGCCAAAGCCAAGCCAAGCCAGGCAAGCTAAGACTAGACTCTTGTTTCTGATATCTTAATAACTTCAAATTTGATTCGTTTCAATGCACGTCAGGAAAAGTTCTATATTAACTTACAAAGAGAGCATTGTCTAGGTTTGTTCGAAGAAGTAATACATCAAATAACAAAATAGGGCACCAGCAGAGTTGTATATTTTTCCAGCCAACAAAAACTGATTGCATTATGAGTTCTGGCAAAAGTATATTTGTAAAGCTCATCTGTGCAGCGGTTAACAAATAATGGCTACGGCCATCCACTCTGTGCAAGAGTTTCTTCAACAGATGGCATTTCCCATAGCCTCAGATCTTTGTCCTTGTTGACACCACAAAAATTCATTACAGTATCTCCAACAGCCTTCTAGGAATCTTTTGTCTGATAATAGAAATGGGTGGGGTGGGGTGACTCCTAACTATCCATCTATCTATCTAATAAAAAGGTCAAAAAGTAAATTATGGGTGAGGCGCTTCCACTATTTCTATTTACTATTTTGTTGGCGAAGATGTTCTCAACTGTGCAACTCATGATTAAAAGTAACCTGCAAGAAAACAAGGGAGAGGAAATAAACTAGGTGAAAAGAAAGCAAGGAAATGTGGGTAATGAAATTCCTTTTAGTTGAGAGAGAGAGAGAGAGAGAGAGCTCACCAAATTGGGACTCCAAAGGTAGGTAGTACTCCAAAAATGACAAGCATACAAGTCAGGTTTTCTCTACATCATTATGCACAGGGAGGGACCATCACCACCCTCTAGCATTGGCCCCTTCATCATTTATCATATGCACACAGCAGTTAATATGGACCTCCAAACAAGTTTTGGGAGAATCAGTTGCATCCAATCCATACATTGTTCTTTTAGAAAATGACCAATTGTTTCCCAAGTCCCAAGCTCCCCTACTCGGAATCAGAATCAAAATTTAAGTATGACCTCGGCCTTGCAGTAGCTGTACGGCGTTTACGAGGAAACGAGAAAGGGCTATCTGATCTTTCTCTGCATATCTTATTGGATTTATTATCATTCATTCCCAGAAGCAGTGAAGCTGCGTAACAGACAGGATAAATGAATAAGTTCAGTCAAAGATGAATCTTCAGACATTATAGATCAAGCCACATTATATATATCCAGCAAGATACATAACTTCAGACACCAAATAGTCCTAATAAAAAGCACTCTGCTAATCTTGAGACATGAACTTTAATAGTACTTCAAAAAGAAAATTAAAACATAATTCTAAGCTCCTGGCATCATGCAAAAGTATACACACACACAACTGATCTAAAGACGTACCAGTATCAGGCATTGAATACGAGCCACCATCTTTTGATTGCAATTGCTGATCTGAATTTAACCCATTAGCTGCTGCAGAATCAGCTGTAGCCCCAATACCTCCACTCCCAAGCGTAAGTGAAAACCAATCCTCAGTTTGAACACCATTTGCAACATCTGGTTGATCTCTTGTACTAGTGTCTATGGATGCATTTGATGGTCTAGTTGGAAGAAATATCTGAAGAGGGGGATCAGCACCAGCAAATGACATTGGATTAACAATCAATCCATCATTTAAATTGGCATTACGACAGCCAACAGAAGATTCAGGTGCAACACCAACTGATCCTATGGCGCCATCTATTGGAAACTCATAGCCATCAATGGAACTGGGAAAATCAATGGAGTGAGGCTGCACAACAGCTAAGGAACCTGAGACACCTGCATCTGAACCAAATAATTGAAAGCCCGGACCTCCCTGTGTATTGTGCGATAAAGGCCATGTATGCATCTCAAAGTCATCATTATTAGTAGCACCAAACAAACCAGGGCAGGAATTGCCCTCATTAGCAAGAGCAGGGTCTTCATGATATGAATCTGTAATTCCATGTTGTTGCAATGGAAAAGAGACTCTAGCAGCATCTGCCCTGGTGTTACCCTGGACATTTCCATGAAGCATCAGTGGTTCATTTTCTTCATCTGAATCACTCAAGACAATAACTTCAGCATCCCCCAATGGTATAGATGGGTTTCTATCACTAATACCATATTCACTATTGAAATTAAGTGAAACAGATTCAAAGTCAATCCTATTGTTGGTAGGCAAGTCAAGGTTCCCAATGCCATCCTGATTTACACTGGGATCTTCACCTGCTTTGCCACTTCCAGTGCCACTGCTGCTCATGGGAATGATATCCTGATCGCTGAAAAAATTATCTCGCATTTTGTTAGTCAGAACATCCTCATGTTTACTGATTTCCCAAATGCCATTGGGATTTTTCTTCAGTCCAACTCTGAGACCACCATGACCATTAGAACCACCATCCTGTTTAACCTGCTTAAGAACTTCAGGCTTTGGCATAGAGTCTGCATCTGAAGATATGCACAGATTCCCATTAGGTAAGTGCCACTGTCCAAGATCACCAAGACTGTTTATATCACCTTCCACCTTAGCCCGCCAGGAACCATCAGGTTTCACCTCAATCTCTGCCACATCTTCTTCACAATTCCTCAACTACACCACAAAAGCAACAAATTATACAAGCATTTTTAAGGTAAAAACTTTTGGAACCAGACCCAAAGCTGTGAATGTTACCTTAGAAGTAATTCGATTGAGATACGGGTCAATAATAATATGCTCCAGAGAGTAATTCTTGAGACAATGGGGACATTGCCACTGAAGCACATGTACAACATTCATAATAATAAGAGATCATTAGGAAAAAGGAAAAAAGCCACACACAAACTAGGAGACATCCACTAATGATAGTAGAAGTCCAAAACACGTGATTCTCAATTTCTCATGCATAGCTACTTGCCTTTCTCGTCCTCTGATTCATTTCAACAAAAACTTCAAGATCAAAACAACCCTTGTGAACACAGGGCTTGAATCTTCCAGCAACCTTGATCCTTGAACCACTCATCTGAGACAACAGATACAAAAATAAAATATTAAATGAATTGAGGAATTACTGTTAAATTAAGTTATAGAACCTACATGCAAGATACTGAAGAATCTCTAAAAATTGAAAATAAAGACATCCTTTTTCCTCAACTTTTGTACAGAAACAGGACAAGCAGTGGGATAGAAATCACAAGTACGCTAGTGGAGTCACTAAGAACAATACCCATTGAAGATGCTAATTTAATGAAAATTTGCTTTAGTGACTTTTCACACAATCAAGCAGTTAAAAGTGATGGTCATTAGAGAACAGAAGGTTAAAAATAAATCAAATAAACACATATAACACTGTCTTTCCTATTAAAATGGACCCAATCATCCTACCCTTCAAACAATCAACAATCAAATGATTGGCACTTTACAAATTCACTAGAGTAGAATCTCATTAGTGACAATGACAAATTTTACAAAATGTTCACTTTACAAACACCCTTTACTCCTTTTATCCTTTAGGGTAATGATATAAAAGGAGGATAAAGATGCCCTCTATGGTAATGCTTCAACTGCCAGACAACAAAAGAATATGAACTAGTTGTATTGCCTAAATTCCAAAACCCAACAATGAACAATCTTGCCAGAAATCTAAGAATCGTAATGTGATACACACCCAAAAGAATGGATAGTTTACTCAGAAAAAGGAATGATGAAAATCAGAATACATAAGGAAAGGCTTAACGCAAGGGATTTGACAAGAATAAAATCAAAGGCACAATCATATCAACAATATCTCCTTTTCCATAATTATTTATTTCCTAGCACTATAAATTAGAACCTCTAGATGAGAGTAAATCATCCAATCTTTATCCTTAGTCTTTAAGCTTTAGAAGCTGGGCAAGAGCCTAAAACTCTTGTTGGGGAAAGTCTTGTGACTTCCTGTTTCTTTTTTTTTTTTTTTTTTTTTTTTTTAATTTCCAGCCAATAAAATTACGTCCTTGTTCTTTTCTCTAACATAATGTGGTAATTGAGACCCAGAAAAAGCAGAGGTGAAAGAAGTAGATAGACAGAGAATCTAGTCAAATACACCATTCAGATTAGTGGATGAAATCAAGGAATAAGAAGTGTCACCGTTTCACCCCAACATGTTGAATAAATACACAAGCATACAAACACGATTTTATTTTTGCAAAGAAATATCACATAAAGATGTATACTACAATTTTTTTTTGAGAACATGTATAATACAATTTATGATTTCATCTTTTCCATGTATGAGGGACTCTAATGGCGCCAAGGGTTCTTTTATAAAACCATGATGTCAATTTTCAAATATAACTTACAGGGCACCGAAGATTCAAAGGAATAAAGTCAGCAACAATTTCAATATCACTGTCACTGTCAGCATTTTCTGTGACATTCCCACCACCAATACGACAAACCCGAGCAAGTGCATCTTCAAATCTCTCACCATCAGACTCCTTAGGAATACAGTTAAGTATCTAGAGGACCCAAATAAACATAGAATTAGATAGGAGCAATAGTAAACCAACATCAAATCTTACAAGTTTTAAATTAGATGTGAAGTTATTTTTTAACATGTACTGTACAATAAAAAATTTATCAAAATGTGAGAAGATAAAGTGAAAGAGTAATATAATAGATCTAACATAGAAGTATGCACATGTACAACTTGCAGCAACATAAAGATATTCCTTCAGGAGAATAGCACAGTGCAAGCTCCATTTAAAGCTTTAAGCTTCTAAAAATGAAATTTAATGGAGAAAAGAAGGGTCACTTTCTACAACTAAATACCTGTTGGACAGTACGCCTCTTTACAATTCTGACACCGAAACAAAACACTCGAGAATCAACACCCGTCAAAGAGATTTTGTTAATGCCATCCCTAGTGCATGGTGTTATCTGGAGCAGATAGAATCAAAAGTAATTAAATGCAAAGTGGAACACACAAAAGCATTTTAATAAGTGTTATAAACTAAGGTTAGGCTAGGATCACTCAACTGGGCTATAACGCACATGGGCCAAACCACACTAAAAGATTGAATCCAACCAATTAGCTAGTCTAATCCATGGCCTTATAAACCCATATATTCTCTCTTATTTTTTCAATGTGGAACTGTTTAACAATGAGCAAAGGAAGAAAATTAAAGGGAGCATGGATGAATTAACTACAAAGGGTATAAGTACAACTAAACTTATAATTTGCAATTAGCATCTAGCCCAGTAAGGAGTATATAAAATTATAAATGCATAAGCAACATATGTTCTCAAGATGAGAGTAAATAAATAAAAACATAAATACAAAAACAGCCATAATAAAGGAATTAGTGCATAGTGTCAAAACTCACTATGGGTCCATCATCTCGACCATTAGCCCCTAACAATTGTGAGCCAGGTCTGTTTATTGCTCGAACTGGGACCCCTGTGAGGTACAAGTAATTTAAGAAAGTCAGTTTGAGGTCTCAATGAAAAAGGTTGAAGCTATTAATAGCAATCAGTTGTAGACTCATAGTAGGGAAAAGAAAAGAGGTAAAAAAAAATGTAGTGTGATAAAATAACGAATTTGGACAAGTAGGTTGTAATGTTAGATAAAAAAAAAAAATTGGATTGAATATGATTAGCAAATCCCAGAGTACAGAGATGTGGTTCAGCATAAACTAGTCATTTGAAGCCATTTGGATCATACAGACACATGATGCTTAGCCAGAGTGAAACAGTAGCACATAGGAGATAGGACAGTGACTATGCTACTCAGCACAAATTATATGTTCCTTAACCCAAAGTAAATTTAGAGTAAACCAAAAAGCCTATTCTCAAGCATGAATATCAGTTAGATAATTTTCCTTAAGCTAAATAAAATTCAAATTAATTTGAAAAGGCCTATCTTCAAACATGATTCTATGCAAGAGCATACCATTGATCTGCAGATTTGTATACAGAGGCCAATGCATCCTAAAGTGAACTGTGTCATTGAGAAGCATGCACCAAGCCTGAAAGTGACACCATTCTGAGTAACACACAAATAAACTTCACTGTGAAAATATCACTCAGAATTGTGGGTAAACCTGAAGATCATACTCCTGTTTTGCCAATAAGTCTCTATCTGCTCTTGTAAGTTGAAATGTTTTCTCAATACTCTGCACTGGGTTTGTTCTGAGATTTACAGATGTAACACAAGACATATAAATGGATGGAACAAAAGAAAATTTACAAGAAATTAAACATGATATGAATAAGTAAGAAACTAGAAAATGCTACAAAATGAATACATATAACACAGTTTTAAAAAGAATAATCTCTTTTTGACAAATGGAGGCTCTAAGAATACAGAAGTTATTGAAAGGGGGAACAAAGAGAGAACAGATGGCTACAGAACACCGAAACTGAAGAGATGACAGTATTACAGTACAAATATGACAAGGGTTAAAGACAGCAATTTCATGAATCCTATTGACCAAAAACTCATCTCCTTCTGGAGACCCTCAACAGGAAGGGAGTAGGGATGATATTTAATTACAACTGGCAATAAAATCACCTCCGCCTAGTTTACTAGAAAGCAATATTCAATTAAATTAAATTATTTTGATGTTGCACCCCCCCTATTAAGTAAATTTGTTTGGAGTCCAAATCTTTTGGTATAATATGAGCTTGTAAATTCTTAATTTCAAGTCAAGACTGAGCTCCCGCTAGCAGCCGAAGTGTCAACCACTGTCTTGGTGTCATTTATTTTGTGAATAAATTCATTAAAAATGCAAAATTTGTCTAACATTTACCATTATGATTTTGAAAAAGGGTAGTCTAGTGCATGAAGCATGCTTATTGATAAAGACACTGTTGGGTTTATTTAACATTCTTTATGGTTGTTAAATGAATTCAATTCCATTCCTTTATGATTAAAAGGAATGCTCATTACCTACATATGTTTCTAAAACATTATATTGGCAGATACATTTGGCTCTGTTTGGCACGCCTATCAAAAAACCTAGCTGAAAGCTTAAAACTGAAAAGCTAGTAGCTAATAAGCTAACTAATGAAATTAAAGTGTTTGGTACAATTAATTATTGAGTTAGCTTATAAGTGTAAAAAGACATAAAAAGATAAAATAATATATTAACATTTTGATTAATGAAGGGTAAATGGTGCCATTTTTGTAAATTAATAAATATAAAAATGAAAAAAAAAAAAAAAAAAAAAAA
>NC_044919.1:33162243-33217770 GCF_003576645.1 Ipomoea triloba | reverse complement strand
ATAAAAAAAAAAAAAAAAAAAAAAAAAAAAAAAAGTTAAAAAAGCCAGGAGCTTATTTTGAAACGCTACTTGGGGTAGCATTTCAAAATAAGCTACTCATTATTTTAATCTCCCCATGTTTAACCAAGCAAAGCTTATAACTTATTTGTATCTTAAAATAAGCTATAAGCTCTACCAAACAGAGCCATTCACTAAAAGGATCAACTATTCAACTCTTGTAATTTTGTAAATATAAGTAATTAACCTTGGGTTTTTGACTGAAATAGGAAGATTTTAAAATTGTGGACAAAAATGGGAACCTTTTGGTTTTTGGACAACCCTAGGAAAAAAGCTTTTGGGAAATGTGTTTTTGATGTTGACCATATCAAAAACGCATTTCCCAAAAGCTTTTCTACTTTTGTATTTTTTTAGAATGTGCTTGGGTTTTTTTTTTTAATACCATAAAGGCAAGTGGAAAACGCGTTTGTCACTTTTTCTATTTTAAAGTCCAAACGCAAAAGGGAATTGTGTTTGTAGTATGTACACCGTATATACATACTCCAAACGCATTTCCCTTTTGCGTTTAAAAAAAAAAAGAAAAAAGGGAAAAAAAGCCAGATCCCGGTAGCGTATACGGTTGCTGGTCGGTTGCCGGCGGCTAGCAAAGGAAGGGAGCTGTGTTTGACTCCAAAGGCAACTCCTAGTTGCGTTTTACTTCACAAAGGGCTCAAACTCCCCTGTAAATACTGCGGAACTCCCAAGGTGAAGTATTTCCCACTTGCGTTTATGCTATTCAAAAAATTATCTAAGCAAATGCGTTTGGGGTATATATTCGAAAACATAAATAAATAAATAAAAAGTAGAAAAGCTTTTGGGGAATGAGTTTTTTATCCAGTCAACACCAAAAACGCATTTCCCAAAAGCTTTTTTACTAGGGTTTGTCCAAAAACCAAAAGTTTCCCATTTTTGTCCAAATGTTTTAAAATCTTCCTCTTTCAGTCAACTTTCCCCTACCAGCCTAGCAAAACACAATTTTGTACTCCGTATTACATATAAATGTAAACTCTTCTAAGCATATTCCAAAGCTATGAAAAAAGTTGAAAACCTTACTACCAAAGCATATTAATTTAAAGGTTTTAACTGAAAAAAAAAAAAAATTAAAAAAAAAATTAAAAAAAAATATATATATATATATATATATATCAAAGATATTTAATGAAAAAAATACCTTATATGAATAAAGCAAAAAAACTTAACATATTATCATGTATCCTTGTACATGTTGATGCTTGTTCTAATCAACAAATGCAAGTTTGAAGTCAAGTTGCCTATACCCCACAAAAAGAATATGCAAAACAAGCCCCCCTACTAGTTCATAAAATTCAGTGGAAGTATCACCAAAAATATTGGCCATGTTTGGTAACATAGTTAGCTTATCAGCCAATTTTGGCTTGTTTGACCACTATTAGCTGTTTGACTTGGTTAAACAGTCAATATGAGTGTTTGGTTAATCAGTTTTTTTAAACAACTTATTGCTCCAAAACGTTAAAATTCAAAAAGCTGCTTTTTCGATCAACTTTTGGAGAAAATAAACTATACCCTTAAAGGTCATTTTGCATGTAATCAACTATCAGCTAATAGCTAATTTACCAAACATCTTTCTACAACCAGCTAATGCTATCAGCTAGTCAAACCCGCTAACCCAATCCACTAACAGCTATTTGCCAAACACTCCCTTTAATAATATCACACATAACTATAACATTTTTAAGACCAAATACAAGGGGAGGGGAAAGAGAGAAAACAGCACTTCCTAAGGCAAACCTACAACCCAGCTTATTTAGGTGAGTAGGCAATACAACTTAAACATCAAATAAGATTTTGTATATGATTAACACTGAAAATTACAAAACAATCCATAAAGTACATAGGTAGCCAATCCCATTATGAAACAGAAATGTAATCCGAAAGGATTGTGCACACCAAAAAGGAAAAGATAAATCACAACTGAAGAAGAAAAAGATAAAGCCAAATAAATCTAAAAGAAGCAAACTTTAGGAGATTGTCAATGGACATCAGACATTTACCCTTCAGATGGGACATCTGTAATAGTCAGCTTTACTGGAGGTAAAGGATTTGCCACTGGTGCCCAATAGCTGCACAAATAATATTTGTTTAGAAATTTAAAATTATTTTAAACTTCAAGCAAGCATGTAAGAGAGAAGTCCTTGTGAGCATTGAAATGAAGTATTAGGAATAGATTATGATTTGAAGATCTGATTCTTCAGACACAAAAATACTATTGCTACAGTTAGGAACTCCAGGTTAAGGCTTCCATCAATTAAATAAGGCTTATTAGCAATTCTAGTCCATTAATTCAATAGATAATCTCAACAGTAAAGAAGAACCAAGAAAATGGTGTCACTTACGGGTCAGCACGACTCAATCTGCACAGTTCACAATAGAAAGTTCCAGGTGGTATTGGTGGAATACCATTCTCCCCAGCTTTCTCTGGAATGATAACACAGCTAATATGTTGCCACACATGGCATTTGGGATCTTCACACTGCAGATGAAAGTAGTGAAGCTAGATAAAAGAAACAAATACTTCAAATGTAAATACTATATACGCAACACAAGTATACACATCCAAAGCTGAGATTAAGGGAAGAATGTCTATAGCAAACAGTTTAGAGTATGCGTGTGTATGTATATATAATGAAGATCTTTTTTGTATGCAGATCTATGTGTCTACTTATATGTGGTATAGCTTAGGCCCCGTTTGGGACAGCTTTTAAAGCGGTGGGAGCGTTTCACTCCTCCAGTCTCCAAATGCTAAAAGAAACTCATTTGGATGCTGTCCATTTGGGGTGGTCATTTGGCCAACCGCACCACCCCAAAAGCCGTAGGCCAAATTCCCACTGGACCCTTTTGTAGACAATCTCCAAAATGCCCCTTCAACTATTGATTAATTAAAATAAATTTTATTATTAAAAAATTACTCCGAGAAGCCATGATTTTGAGCACACAACCTCCCTTGTGATATTGGGAGCATGAGGCTCCCCTTTTATAGAGAAGCCTCATGCTCCCAAAGGGAAACTTGGGCAATGTCAGCTTCTTTCTAGTTTTTTTTTTTTTAAATTTATTATATAATATTAATATATCAATAACTATATTGATTATAATAAATGATTTTTTACGAAAATATTACAAATAAAGAATAGAAGTGTGTTAAAAACTTAAAATTATTATATTATAAATATTTAAATGAAATTTATTTTTATTTATTTGTTAGAACTTTAAATAAAAATTATTAGTAATATATTTTATGCAAATATCCATAATGATAATTTATCATTCCAATCTTACCACCACCACTGTTTTTGTAAATAAACACATCTTCCACAACTCTAACCTCTCTAATCTAACCACCACCAGTCTAATCACTATAATATAACCGCTCTCCCAAATGGAGCCTTAGGCAGGGAGGGAATATACAAGTATCTAGTACCTTAATCATTGATTCTGTTTGTAAGGTACTTCCACAGGGACATTGAATTTTATCCATCTTATAAGAATCTTCTATTTCATCTTTAAACCTTGCACTGCTACTATCTGAGAATCCTTGCGATTTTGATGCCAAATCAGGTGCTCCAGAGGCTTGCGATTTTGATGCCAAATCAGGTGCTCCAGAGACTAGCGATTTTGATGCAAGATCAGGTGCTCCAGATACTTGCATTTTTCTAGAAACAGAAAGAGAAGATCACTTTGTAACCATATATGGAAGTATAACCAAGAACATAAATAATTCAGAGTACACATCACTTATCAGCAGCTCCGTATCATAGAAGGAGCAGAAATGCTTCAATCACTATAATTCTAACAACTACTCAGCATAATTTATAGTATAATAATACTCCGTAACTTTTCATCATTAATAAAATATCTTGGATTCAACGTTTTTCACACTTCCAAATAAACATTTATAGAATAACTTATACTAAGAGTTTGATCATTGGAAGAATTGTGAAAATCTCCAAATAAACATTTATAGAAATTACTAATACTAATAGTTTGATCATTGGAAGAATTGTGAAAATCTCCAAATAAACATTTATAGAATAACTAATACTAAGAGTTTAATCATTGGAAGAATTGTGAAAAATGCATACATATTTACATTATTAAACATTGCAAAGTATTAATGGAAAAGGGTCAAATATGCTCTTAACTATACAAGATTGTGCAATTACACCATTGAAATCCAAAAAGCTCCATTTAGACCCCCAACTCACAAAAAAAGTGCAATTAAGCGCTTTTAGTAGGTAAACGGTTAAAAGCCATTGAGTTGGCATCCACTTGTACCATTAGGGTTGATATGGCATATATTTAAATTTTAATAGTAATAATTAACAAAAAATAGAAGGTATTGAACTTGGTTCAAGCTTTCAATGGGTGTAAAGAAAATCTGGTTTAAAAATAAAAAATAATTAATTAAAATTTAAAAAAAAGGCTACTTTATTTGGTCCAATAACAATGAAACGTGGTTCACAATTTGCTAAAATCACTGAAATTTTTCCAGTGACGAACAACACAGCACTTGAAATGGATGGGTTTCTCCTGCTAAAGCTTTGTTATTTATTGACGTCCAACATCACCATCAACAAATAGCTCAATAACTATTGGCATCGTGCTGCTCAAATTTAGGATTTTCAAGCTTGACTCCTCCAGCTATGTCCATCTTCCTTCATTTTTTATAGCAGATTTTGTTGTTCTCACCTGAGCCACTGTCGAGTCATTCCCAGATCTGGCAACAGTCAAAGACCAGATCTGAGACTCCTACACACATCTTGCAACAGTCAAAGATAAGGAAGAAACCCTCCAGGGCACCAGGCAGCGTAAGGTGGTTGTTTCTCTCGTTTTCAGTTTAAGCTTCTCTGATGTTCTCTACCATGGAAACCTGAGTCAAGTAATTTCCAAAAATTCTTTTGCATTTTTTTTTTTTGTTTTTCAATTGTTTCAGTTTCATTACCTCTTGATTGTTTTGCTATTTTTTAAAAATAAACGAGATGCCTAGGCAGATTCAGATTTTATAAGTCATTTGTTTCCTATTGTTGCAAAACCAGTGTAACCAGTGTGGAGGGTTTTAATGGAGCTTTTTGGAGTTTAGTGGTCTAATTGCACAATCTTGTATAGTTCAAGGGCTTTTTTTTTATACATTTTCGCAAGTATTAATAATACATAAGCATTTCTAGTAAAAAAGGAAGCCATGCATAATGCAGGACTCTTAACACCAGGTCTAAAATGGCTTATAGTGAAAAATGGTTTTTTTAGTGTGTATAGTACCAGATAAGCCCAACTAAGCTGAAAATAAACCCTTCTAAAATGGGCCTGAATATTATGGGATGTGACTACCAAAAACAGATATATAATAACATTACATAAAAGGGGTAATTTCAGACCCCTCACTCCCCATTGTTATACAGGGATCAATAACATTTTAACCCATCATGCTTATGTAATATACACTTTCCCCACTCAACCTAAAAATGTAGAAATGAAATACTTATCAAGCTCTGGAATGAAAATATAAAATATCATCTATTTTTTTTTTTACATAATTTTAAAAATCAATATTAACAAACTTAATAATACTTTTTATTAAGAAATATAACAAGAGACAAAATGTATAATCTAGTAAAATGATTCAGGTTTTTAAAGTTTCTACGTAATTCAATGTTCTTAGATAGGTCATATCATTATAATTTAATAATATTACATAGCTAGTTTAAAAACTTTTTCATCTCCAATCACTAGAGAACTGATAGTGTACAAGACCATAGCCCAGAAACACAAGCTGAAATTAAAAATACAAAGCACATAACTTCCACTGAAAATCTTCACATTTAAGGCCTTTACTTTTTTCTTTTCTTTTTAACTAGACCTTGATGTTCTTTAGTCTAAAAGTAGACATCAATAACTATAACATACCTGTAAATATCATCCACAATTTTTGCCACCTGTTGCTTGCCAACAGCATTCTTCTTTGCCCAGCTTCCTGACACTAATCCCAGCCGGTTACGTTAGCAAAGAATAAATACAAAACTTAGGCCACCCTGTATAAGTTTCCTTGCACTAATGTACAAAAGAAAGTACTTTCCTTGACAGCTTACCCCGGTCATCAGACAAGATAGTCAATATCCGATCAACAAGGTCCTACAAAACAAATAAAGATGTTATTGACATGAAGTAGCAGTAACATATGTTGTGTTGCATTATTGGCAACGTGCAGACAGATGGAGGTGCCAAAGATTTCAGCTTAACAGTAAGTGCACCATAAACCCCAGTTTCTCTCATGAAGGATGAAGGCTATTCCAGCAATGGTATAAGTACAGTCTCAATATCACAGTTTGCAAGACTCACTACAGAAAAGATAGTTGGTGAGGGCACCATGACACAGTTTTTTAACTCCTAAAAGTTAAAGCAACATAAACTTAAAATAGAATGCAAATAGCAGGAGGGTTCCCTACAAAAAGGGCTCCCATAGAAAACCTCATCAACTATAGGTTTTCAGTACAGTATTCTTACCATAAACACATAGACAAACAAATGAAAAATAATATAAGTGGTCTGTAGTACAAGGCTGACAACCCTCCATCCAAATTTGTTTAAAGAAAATGATACAATGCCTTCAGGAATGGGGAAAGTAGATATGCAATCTTTCTACACAGTGTAATAGAGAGTCATACCTGCTTCTTTCCTTGCTTTGATACACCAATTTGAGTGAGAACATCCTTGAGTTCCTTTATCCGGAAATATGCCAACTTGTCCTAATAGAGATGATAAAACACAAAGTAGTAGTTTTTTACGTTATAAGCAACCAAAAAAAAATCCCAGGAATTGAAGCATTTCTTCATTAAAGTAGTCATTCTACCCTAATATCATTTCCAATTTACCATTTAAAACTCAAATAGCTTTCACTCTTTTTTTTTTTTTGAAACAAGCCTAACCATAATCAAATAAAATAAACTTATCTAAATAATATTCCTCCCAAGGATGGAGACAAAAGATATGGAAAGAAAAATTAGCAAGCACTCCATTAAAGAAAATAATGTTTGAGTTAAAAGGTGAAGCAATAGCATTCCATCTCACTTCCAAAACCATGGCTGCATCTATTTGCACTCCTAATTAAAAAATAAATAAAACAAACTATGATTCACCACAAATTCTAAAATATAAAGAAATGTAAATTCAATAACTAACTGTTATGAGCATATCATCATATCTGAAGCATCATGATCAATCACTCATAGTTTCATACTAAATTCTGCTCTGCTGTACTAATTTTGCAAATAACTATATCTGCCATATGATAAAATAGATTTGTTTGGACGAATACATGCAAAATCAAGAAAACTCCCAATACTAAGCAATTCCACAAGGCCCAAAATTCACTTTAAATTGTTTCCGTTCTGCTCAAAGTAAAGCACCACGATCCACATCACAAAGTCAAGAGTCTAAAATTCACAAACAGGTAGCGAAATTAAAATTCACCCAAAAAAATTTATTAAAAATAATAATTCAAACAAAAAAGGTGTTAAACCAGAGCTGAATACCTTGCAGCTTCCTACCAAATCCATGTTCACACCTCCCTGCCGACAAATGAATGGTTTTCTGCAGCTAAAGATGAACTAATCAGGCAACAAAAATCAACTCCCAAACAAATAATTGATCTGATCAAAATTCGATATCAATCCACAGAGTTTAAAGACGAAGGAGCAAAATCCATATCAAATTCACATAATCACATACATGCATAGAGTAACGATGCGAAGACTTACAGTGAATGGGAGGTGTTGTGAGGGACAGTAATCGGTAATTTTGAGGATTTTATTTGACTCTGACTCAGGGACTCGGGGTCGAGGCTCGCGTTGCCTCGCTTTGTTACGGACGTATCGTACCTTTCTCAAATCCGGTTTATTTGGTGCAAACAAAACCGGGTTTGGATTCTGTGCTCTCACGCGTACGTGGCGATTTCGTGCTGTTTTCCACTTCGGTACTTTTTCTGTGCCAGCGCGGTCGTGGCAGTGACCGCGAATTTGGTAGGAACGTTTTTTATTTTTTGCTATGAAAAATTACAATATTTTACATGCATTTTATATATTTATATATCACACCCGCAAATTAATTAACACTATACTTGCCAAGCACCTTATGCTCGGATGACATGTAGTGACCCTTTCATGGGGAGGTCATGAGATCAAGACACTATATTTTAACTCATTTTATAGGTCTAATTTGATTATCGAGACTTAACTAGAATTATTTACAAATTAATTTTTATAATATTAAATTTAATATTAGTATAAAAAATTTATATTTTTAAAATTACATTACAAATTTTAGGAACAAATAAGTCTTTAAATTTTACACAAAAAGTAAATTAGCAAGCTAAACTTTAAAAAAGTGCAATTAAAAACTCAAACATATTATTTTTGATCAAATAAGTCAAATTTATCGATAACTAGCAAGTTACCGGTCAAATCTTATCGAAAAATATCACCATCGACCAAAAGATCGCCTTCTTCGATGAAGGAGACCTTTATTGGTCGCCCTTGCCAAATAAGGTTGGTTTCCTTATTCATCAAAGTCAAAATATAGATTATAAAAACATAATCGATGGGAAGGAGATACTCAACCTGTTGTATTGCGAGACGAGAGTCTCACTTGCGTGTATGGTCTGTATACATATGTAGATTACGAAATTTAAAAAATATATACATTATTTCCTAACAAGAAACGCAATTAGTAAATGAGTTTTGTCTATTTTTGTCCAACTTTCAAAAGCTTCATATTTCCATCAAATTTCTTTGTTTTTCTACCCATTTTTGTCATTAACCCTACTTGTTACACACCAATCTTAGGTCCAATGATGTTATGCCATGGACCATGGTCCACATTGCAATGTGAACCTAGGTCTATGTTCACAATTTTTTAACTTTATATTCACAATTTTATAACTCTATATTCAATAGTATAACACAAATTTTGAATCTATATAACAAAATTGTGAATATAGAGTTAAAAAATTATGAATATTGAGTAATGTAATTTTGTATATTAAGATTTAAAATTGTGAATATAAAATTTTAAAATTGTAAACATACAATTCTAAAATTGTGAATATAGAGTTTTTAAATTGTGAATATGAATCTGAGTTTACCTTGCAAGGTGGGCCGAGGTCCATAACAAAATTTGTCGCGCTATGCCCATTAGGCCCATAGCCCATTAGTTGGATCTTCACTGAGCATTTATAGGTCTCTATTATGGATTTTAAGGGTGTATTTGGTAGTCGGGAAAGGATTTTTGAAAATCATTTTTCGAGTTTTTGGTGTTTGGTAGCGTTTGGAAAATGCAGTTAGCGAAAATTATTTTCCGTTGACCAAGGAAAATAAGCTCATTTTTTCAGAACAATTTTCAGACAAAAAATTTAGAAGTCATTTTCCGGAATGGTCACAATGACAGTTTCTCTAGTTCTTGACTAAAATGGACTAGTTTCCGCCAAAACTACTCTGATTTCGGCCATAAACCTTGCTGATTTGTTTTTTTTTTTGTTTCCTTTTTTTTTTAATAAATATTATTATTTTATATATTTTATAATTTAAATAAAATAATAAAAATATATAATTATACAATTCTACTCATTTTTCAAAAAATTTAAAATTGTGAACATAAAGTTCTAAAAACTGTGAACATACAATTTTTGAACTGTAAATATGAACATGAGTTAACTTTACAAGGTGGACCCGGTGTCATGGCATAATTCACGGGGTGTTCGAAGTAATTAAAAAGAAATAAAAGAACAGTGGATTCAGAGGTTTTGGGGGATCTGATTTTCTTCGCGAACAGGCCCCTCTTCCATCTTCATTTCATTATCAAATCGTGTAATACTGCAACACCAATCGCCTTAGACTATAACGAAGCAAATCTGAGAACCAATAGAAGAGAGCAGCGATGAGATCTTTTTACATTCTTATGATTTCTTCAATTCTTCTCTACAGCTGTATGCATATTACCAAAGCTGAGGTCATTACGCTCACAGCTGAAACCTTCAATGATAAGGTAAGAATAAATAAGCTATGATTTTTTTTTTTTAATTTTATTTTTTGGTTCTTACAGTTGCTGATGGTACTGTTATTAGTCAAAGATCGATTTTTTTTTTTCCTTTCAGGAATAGATAGGGTTTATGGTTTAATTCAGATGCTTTTCATAGTAGGCTTTAGCCAGTTTCCTTTGAGAATTTTTTATATTCAGTTCTCCTGATTTTAAATTAAAATTTAATCATTAGTGTCACATTCTCCATTATTCATTGTTGAACTGTTAGTTCTCTTTTCGAGTGAGCAAAAGGAGTGGTTTAATATAGATTTACATCATGCTCAAAAATAGAAAATACTAGATGGATAACTCCTCCATCCCAAGCCAGTTCCGGAATCCTTATGTTAGTTATGTAGTAGACTAGCAGGATTTCCCAACTTGGGGAGAAAATGAATATGAGCTCAAGTATTGTGTGCTACACAACCTGGTACTAAGGCAGAATTGGTTTAGAGTATATTTAAGGCATACAACTGAATGGTTAAAATGATGGGGATGCAGTGTTATATAAGTTATTTGCTTCAAATTATTTTTCATAAGTGCTTTTTTTGTTCATTTCTTTAGAATGATGCATGGTGCGTGGTGGTAGTATCCTCACTGCCATTATTATTTGCTTATTTATTCTACTTACGTTGTTCTTGATCCCTAATTGATATGTTTTAAATGGTATCATCATTTAGATAAATGAGAAGCATACTGCTTGGTTCGTGAAATTTTGTGTTCCTTGGTGCAAGCATTGGTAAGAATGTCAGTCTCCCTGACTCCGTCTCTTTGTTTCATATCCGTGCTTAATATTATTCTGCTGCCTCTGGAACTCTTTTGCAATGTCAGATGATTAGATATTTGACTTCTGGGTTATCATTATTCTCTTATACTCCGTAATAATTAGCTAGCAGGAATGTTTAGAACAAATGCTTAGGGCATGATGTGATGGAGTGGATACCTTAGGTTGTCTGATTAATTCTTATTAAAATAGGTCCTTTGGACTATAGAGTTTTTTTCCTTACCTTTTGCGGGGTAGTCGAATGTCAAGGGAGGATGAAGGTTTCTTAAATATAGGTTTAGTAATTTAAAACCTGACCACTTGATATTGTAATACTCTTTAGTTTCTTTTTCTAGAATCTTTATATATAGGTTAAGTAATTTAAAGAAGGTTCAGCGTAAGCCTTATTCTGATTTTCCTTTTCCAGTAAAAACTTGGGAACATTATGGGAAGATTTAGGAAAGGCAACAGAAGGTGAGGATGAGATAGAGATTGGAGAGGTTGATTGTGGCACAAATAAACCTGTATGTCAAAAGGTTGATATCCATTCTTATCCAACATTCAAGCTCTTTTACAATGGAGAAGAGGCTGCGAAATTTCAAGGTAAGAAATTGCTTTCTTTCATTTAATCGCATCAAGATTTCTATATTGAGGGTGCTTGTAAGGGTTTCTTTCATTGTTCTAGTTGGTTCTTACTGAGAAATTGACTTATTTATTATTTTCTCAGTTAGTATGGTGCCCACTGCCCATTTGAGTAAGAATGGTTATCTGTCTAAGGGGGTTATATGAGATGGGACATTAGTCATTTGCATTGACCACATATTTTACTGCCCAAGAAATTCAGTGATAAAAAAAAAAAAAAAAAACTCGTAGTGTTATAGAGTAAGGGGACAAGTTCTTTGCAAATTATTGGAGAGAAATGACATGCTAGTTCTTATAGCTAGCCTTTTCCCTCCTGCTTAAATACATGTAATCAGCAAGAGGTTTAAAACCTTTTACTTTTGTTTCTGTCAGTTATGGTGTGCATTTTTTGGGTAGACCCTGAAAACCCTGAACTCCAAGCCCAAACTTATGGCACCAAAGGCAATCCATATTTGGGTTGGGGGGGGGGGGGGTTGATACCACCTCCCCAGCCCAAAGAGAGATTGTGGATTTAACAAGAAGATAATTAATTATGTTTTGCTAGAGTTCTGCATCCATTATAACCATTAAACACTGTAAAGTGTAAGCATTGCCATGTTGCTGAAACTGGTAACTTTCATGCTTTCTGTGGAGTATTTTCACTGTGGTCCCTATTCTTTACCCGTCATTACAGCCTAATCCCTAGTTTTAGAAATTACCCACTCATCATTCCTCCACCATTCAACATTGCCTTCTTTCATCCATATGTACCCTTTAACCATCTGTTAGTGACTGCATCAAAATCTAATAGAAAACATATATGTAAGATGCATGTGGCTCCTAACTTTCCTCCCCTCCCTTGTCTCTTTGAAAATTTTGGCCAGAAAAAGTTAAAATTAAAAAAACTATAGAAATGTACCTGTGTTTTATCCTTTAAAAAAGCGGAGACATTTGCCCCTAAAAGTTGCATTTACAACATCAAAGATAAATTCAAGTTTTGCAAATGTTATGAGGCCATTGGTCAGTAGCTGAATACTACTGGTTTATCAATGCTGGTTATCAACTTTTTTACCATTCCATCAATATTGGTCAACATTATTTACTGTTAGTGAGGGTAATTTTGCACGTACTTGATGAGTTGATGGATACCTGCAATTTTTATTTGGACACAGATATATAAATTAAAACTTTATGCTCATAAATTATACTGTAAGTATTGTTAGGGTGTTCATATACTGTATAAATTATTAATTACTCCGTATTTATCTTTAGTGTACTTTATTTATAGCATACTATTTTTATTCATAAGCATAAATAAGAAAACCTGTCATTTAGTTGAGAAGCTAATCGATAAATTAAAACTTATAAAAATGGGCACCCTATGTACTAAAGATTAGAGGTTAGATTGACACAAGGACTATTATAGAGTAGGTATAGAAACAGAAACAATAAAAAATAAAAATTCAGTAGTATGGATAAGTGATTACATAACTAATTAATTACTGATCATGTAGGTTGAAAGACCAAAAACTGTAGGGTAGGGAATAGTTGTCGAGGCTTAAGATAAACGAAAACATTATTGTGGTAATTGTAGAAGTGTGTCGTTCTGATTAAACCAATGATTGAGAATTGTTGTATTTGGCATATTTGACGATATTTTGGACATTGACTACCATGTTTGCTGGTGCTGATGGATTTTTGAGTCGAAGAAAATCTGACATTACATATATGCCCTACATCTTCACGTTGTGTTGTAATAGGTAAAAGGGATGTGGAGTCACTTAAACTGTTTGCATTAGAAGAAGCAGAAAAGGCAGAAAGGAAAGCAGAAAGTGGCGAGGATAAAGAAGAATTATAATTTATGGATACAAGAACAGGGGATGAGAATTTTCCAGGCCAAGCGTGGCACTTTAGATTGATTGGATAATGCTTTTAGTTTTGTTTTGCTTTTTTATTCTGGTTACAGATTTTCTTGTTAAAATAGATTAGAAATCACGTTTTATTAAATCAAATTCAGTTAGTTCTCTGCGGTATTTTTGCATTCTGATCACATATTCCCATCTGTACCAATGTGAAATGTGAAAATCTGGCATGAATACTTTTGGACCTTAATTTATTCAGTGGTGCTGTTTAAACTGCCATTCACAATTAGTTGTGGTTAATTTAAAAAAAAAAAATTATTCTAATTGTAAAGAAAATTATATCAGTGAAGATCACACAAAAAACGAGGTAAGTTGCTAGGCAAAGTCATAAATTAAAGCTAGAAATATATAGAGATTTGAAAAGCAAGCACAATCAGTTGACAGTTTAAACTTTAAACTCATAGAAAATTGAAAAACTATTGCACGTCTAAAAATAAGCTACAAATGGACAGCCCATTGTAGGGAGAGATTCACACCAACTCACTCAAATCCATCACTAACCCACAAAATGGGCAAGAAAGGCATAATGGGAGGATCATCTGGAGCCTAATACAAAACTATTAGAAAAGTCTGACAAAATTTTAAATAACAAAAGCAAATAAATCCCCATCAAGCAAACAATGCTCACTTCTTCTTCTGGGCAGCCTTGGTGACCTTGGCACCAGTTGGATCCTTCTTGTCAACATTCTTGATAACACCAACTGCAACCGTTTGTCTCATGTCCCTCACAGCAAAACGACCAAGTGGTGGGTACTCAGAGAAGGTTTCAACAACCATGGGCTTTGTGGGAATCATCTTCACCATACCAGCATCACCATTCTTCAGGAACTTGGGTTCCTTCTCCAGCTCCTTACCAGACCGTCTATCAATCTTGGTCAAAAGTTCAGCAAACTTCACTGCAATGTGGGAGGTGTGGCAGTCCAGCACGGGAGCATATCCATTACCGATCTGTCCAGGGTGGTTCATGATGATGACCTGAGAGGTGAAGCTAGCAGCTCCTTTGGCAGGGTCATCCTTGGAGTTAGAGGCAACATAACCACGCTTCAGATCCTTCACAGCAACGTTCTTCACATTGAACCCAACATTGTCACCGGGAAGTGCCTCCTGAAGGGCTTCGTGGTGCATTTCAACAGACTTAACTTCAGTGGTAAGACCAGAAGGTCCAAAAGTAACAACCATACCCGGCTTAAGGATACCAGTCTCCACACGACCCACAGGTACAGTACCAATACCACCAATCTTGTACACATCCTGAAGTGGAAGTCGGAGGGGCTTGTCAGATGGCCTCTTGGGCTCATGGATCATGTCAAGAGCCTCAAGCAGGGTTGGTCCCTTGTACCAGTCAAGGTTGGTTGACCTCTCAATCATGTTGTCACCCTCAAAACCAGAGATGGGAACAAATGGAATCTTTTCAGGGTTGTATCCAACCTTCTTCATGTAGGATGAGACTTCCTTCACAATTTCATCATACCTAGCCTTGGAGTATTTGGGGGTGGTGGCATCCATCTTCAGAAATCAAAGTACACAAGGTCATGATTTGATAGAAAAGGATAGATACATTTCATATGTTACTAACTTAAGCTAAACTAAATCTAACCTTGTTACAGCAGCAAATCATTTGCCTCACACCAAGGGTGAAAGCAAGCAAAGCATGCTCACGGGTCTGTCCGTCCTTGGAAATACCAGCCTCAAAACCACCAGTTGTGGAGTCAATAATGAGGACAGCACAGTCTGCCTGTGAGGTACCCGTAATCATGTTTTTGATAAAGTCACGATGTCCAGGGGCATCAATGACAGTGCAGTAGTACTTGGTGGTCTCGAATTTCCACAAGGCAATATCAATGGTGATACCACGCTCACGCTCAGCTTTGAGCTTGTCAAGCACCCAGGCATACTTGAAAGACCTCTTGTTCATCTCAGCAGCTTCTTTCTCAAACCTCTCAATAACACGCTTGTCAATTCCTCCAAGCTTGTAGATCAAGTGACCAGTAGTGGTCGACTTACCAGAGTCGACATGGCCAATGACCACAATGTTAATGTGAACCTTCTCCTTACCCATTCTATTCTAGTTAGCAAAACCTGCAATGGCAAAAAGAAAAAAGAAACACATTTCAATGGCTGACACACATGAAATACAACATTACAGGTTACATGAAATACAACATTTCTATTTAGTAAAACCTGCCATGGTAAAAAAAAAACATTTTTTAAAAACATGTTAATGGCTGATGCACATGAAATACAACATTATAGGAAAAACAAAAACTTAAATGACTGATATGAATAGGTTGCAGCAGTTAATAATTTATGAAGAAAATTTAATTGATAACTGAACAAGGATCAACTAACCAGATTTGGCTACACACAAAGAAAGGTTATAGGCAGTGAACAAATTCAATTCATCACTGGAGAATTAATGATTATTCAAAAAACTAAGGAATCAAGCAATAAAAGCTTCAAATTTAATGATAAAATTAGATTCAGTAATCAATATCAAAAACATACAATTCAAACATGATTAAAAGCCGGCCCCAAATGCATTAACACCGTTATATATAGATCTCAAATGGTAAGCACATGAATCCATACAATCTTTTACGATTATCACCTCAAAGAGAAGATATCTATAGATGAAATTCATGAATAACCCAAATCTAAGCAGATCTATCGATCAGTAACCGAAGTAACATGCAAATTAGCTAAAGTATAATCTAGTCCAGTAACTACGAATTTCACCTAAAAAAAAAAACAGCGAGAAAAGCAACATCATTAACATTAATTCAAGTAACTAAGCATAAATCTAGTTATCAAAATATATCGATATGCAATTACACGAAATTCACCTCAAACAAACAGCGAGAAAAGCAACATCATTAACATTAATTCAAGTAATTAAGCATAAATCTAGTTAATAAAAACATATCGATATGCAATTACACGAATTTCACCTCAAACAAACAGCGAGAAAATCAACATCATTAACATTAATTCAAGTAATTCAGCATGAATCTAGTCATAAAAACATATCGATATGAAATTAAACCCTATAAACAGCACGGCTAAGTCTGAAAATCAAATAACAGAAACACATACCGATATCGAGATGCAAAGAGAGAGAGAGGGGGGACTCTAGCCTGGAGAGCAAAAGACAGGATATAGAGTCCGTAAGAGCGAGAGACTGAAGAGAGGCAATGCGGGGCTTATAAATCAAGTTCAGGTGGTGAGATGAGATTAGGGTTTTTCATGGACCGTTGGATTGAATGATCGACGATCCACAGATGCGATGCCTTTTTGGTCAGCCGCTTGGACAGTATCCCGCTTTCCCAGTTCGTATGTATTGATTCCTCTAAAATTGCTATCACGTTCTTATAATTATCCCTAATTATCATGCGCGTCTCCTCTTTCAAGTTTTCCTTTCCTTTTAATCCTTTCCTTTTGGGTATAATTTCAATTTAACCCTTATAATTTCACTAATTGATCAATTTAAACTCTTTGCCCTATAGTAATTTTCTATTTTTCCCACGTTTTCAACAAGAACCCATTTTTCCTTTTTCTTATACAATTATTTTTTAACAAAATTAAAAAGAAAAATAGTTTTGGTTAGTGAAATATTGTGAAGTTACTATTCTGATCCCTAATTATATGACATGTGAGTGTATAAATATTAAATTTTTAACAAAATTATGTTGTTGGTCTTTTTTATACGGAAGTCGTTAACCTTTTTAAGTTATAACATATACATGTTCAAAACATAACAAATTAAGTACGGAAATGTAAATTAAAGCTTACACATTCTAATTCCGAATACAAACATCACTAACACTACTAAAATCACGGAGCTTGTGCTAAAAATATATATCATTTTATTGTCTCATGTAATGATCTTTATTATTTACAAACAATGAAAATGTTAATTTGGACATCATACCAAAAAAAATAAAAAATTGTGCAAGTGGGTGATTGTGTGCCGTGATGAATATAAAAATTGATTAAATTAGGCTTAAAATGTGTGCATGATGGTCAATGGTACATGACACATGTATAGTGATGAGTAAGAGTGAAATGTGTCGTTTCATAGGGATTTTAGAGCTATGTTATATATCATGCAACAATAAAGTGCACTAGACAATATTAGAATACAAGTTAGAAATCAAGAAATCCATAACAATTTGAGAGTAAATAATGGTCAAATAGAGAATAAAGCAAACTAAGGTAACATAACTAATAAAACACAAGATTAAGATGCAATAATACATGAAATTAGGGCTCAAATTAGAAAGCATAATATTTTAGATGCAACAAATAATGTATAGACTTTGGAGAAAATAATTAACCAAGAGATAGAAGGATGGACACAAGAATTCTAGTTTAAAATTCACTCACATAATTATCTAAATAAAATTTAAGATAAGAATTGTGTCACTCTTGTGATGTAGCAAACCTAAGTCCTTTAAGAACAATAAAAAACAAAAAGTCCCATATTTTCTATATTGTCATAACGAAAAGAAGCACAAAAAGTCTCATGTTTCCTCTATTCTCACAATGGAAAATATAGTTTATGAAATAACAAGTCTGGAATTAAAATTGTCAAAACGTTCCAACTAGCTTGGTTAGATTGACAAATTTCTAACCCAACCTAAATTGGGTCTGGCCCGTGTAGCCCACACTCAGCCTACTCCCAAAGTATCCAAATATATTTTGTGATTTAATTGATTTAGTGTTTACAGATTTTGTTAATAAGAAGAATTTTTTTTTGAAGGGTTAATAAGAAGAATTAAACTCTGATCTTAATCTGTCAATACAATTTATACTTATCATAACCAACTATACTAATAATACTTGCTGCACATGTCGTATGATTTTATATTTATATAAATTAGTTTCAAACATTATATATTTTTATAATTACATCTTTTATTTTTCATGATTCTATATTTATATAATTCATTAAGGTCATGATCATATAACTGTTTTTTTGGTAGACATTTAATGAATCAACCTGATATATATAACATAAAATATAAATAATAAATAAGATATATTTAAATCAATCATATTATGTTACCAACTTGAATTGTATAATTAATTATTTTATATAAATATTAATATAATTATCAAGGCCGGATTTTAGGGCGTGCAAGACGTGCAACCGCACAGGGCCCCAAAATTTTGGTGGCCCCTAGTCCAACCCTGACCTAATAGTTAATATATGTATTTGTGATTATATTGGTCCAAAATTAAGTTTTTTGCATTTTTCTCTTTGCAATTTTCTTCAATTTGCAGTTTATTTATATTTTGATAGGGCCACACTTAATTACTAGTACAGGGTCCCGCAAATAAAAAAAACCGGCCCTGATAATTATATAACATAAAATTTATTTATTATATAAACTACGCAATATATAAAGTTATAAAATATATATTTTATGAAAAAAGTTAACCGCCATTTATATATACTTGCCTACAAGGATGCAAACTTTAGATAAGTTCAATTCCCAACCTATAGAGCCCTTCCTCACAGCAAACTGCTTCATTCAATTCTAAGGAACACCTTATCCTTGCATCAACATTGCCCATAGTCCTATCTCTGATTGATAATTATCAAGTCAATAACTGATAAATTTAAGTAGAGTTGCCACATATTTTCTCTCTTGTGAGAGGCATAAGCTTCCACCACAAATTCATTGTTGAAATTTGTAGTGGAAGTGCCATGCCACATGCTCAATATGCTACACTCCTTAGAATGGTTATTGTATACTAATATGATATTGAAAAGAGTAATTCTACATGTATTTCAATTCCTACTCCCTATGATTTGACTTGTTTTGATTGCTCAATTTAATAGGGAGTCATGATGTTTATCCATTCATTTTTTCTCCCTCCAATCAAATTTGAACACAAGTAAGAGTAAAAGTTGGGAGTAAGTTTTTGAGAGTTCATGAAGTATTCTAAAAAAAAAAAAAAAAAAACTAGAATGAGCTTCCTCAAATAGGCTTAAAGACATCATTCATTAGAGCTTAATTGGAAGTTTGCAGGGGCATTTCATTAGTTAATCCAAATGGGATCACATTGAACTCATAAAGCCCTTGGTGTGCCTTAAATTCCTCTCATTTCTTCATTCTTATGTGGTGATACCCAATCCTCTCTCTCTCTCTTTATATATATATATATTAAAGCCCTATAGTCTATGCATAACATTCACTTCATGGGAACTAGCAACACTAGAAATGCAAATGGTGAAGTGTTGGTTGAGATAATCCTAGCTAGCTTCCAATATCTCAATCACCAATTACTCTATAATATTTTCCTAAGCATGATAAGTATACCTATAGGCTTTCAGGTTTGCTGGGGGGGGGGGTGGGGGGCATTGATCACCAATGGAATGGTGCAGTCATGTCTTCTTGATGGTGGTAAACTCTTAGGCTCTGCAAACAGTTCATCAAATTGGTTCAACATCTTCTTTTGTTCATACTTAATATTCTCCTTCATAGAGATTCCAGGTGAAACCACTTCTTTCTCATTCATCATGAAGGCTATTCCCAAGGGTCTTGTGTGCAATTGTACATCTGAGAATTGGAATTGATCTAACCAATCCAGCCCCATCCTTAATAGTCTAAAGTCCCTTTGGAATTCTTCTTGCTGCACACTCCACTTTAACTACTCTTTGCAAATCTTATCACAAGCCGTTGATTGCCTATTAGCCTTTGTTACCATCAAGGGATTAGTTTTATAAACCTACAACTTAAAGCCTTGGGCCGTCTGGGGATCTAGGAAGTTGTTTGTATTCCTTGTCTCCATATATCTACTAGAATGATTAATCCTTATTGACTGATATTGTATAAATTGAGTTAGCGAACAAGGGGAATGAATTATTGTTGGGGTTTATGGCCCAAAGCTAAGCAGATGATCAAATACTTAGTTAATACAACAGTTGACTAGTTGCCAAAGACCTTGTGGTCTGATATTCAATATCCCAGTTAACACTCCTACATGGATGATAGGACGGTTAACACTCCTATATGGATGATAGGAGAGTGGATTCGAAATTCCGTGGAGTCAACTGTTGACTACTCAAAAAAAAAAAAAACAATCTAGTTAGTCCAAAAAGGAATTAAAAACATGAAAATTGGATTTATTAATGAAAAAAGTAAAGGTTTGGAATCTGGACAAGGTAGTTCAATCTTTCTTGATGCATTGATCTTACATATTAAGAGTGTAAAAGTCTAAGATAAAGTCCGGAGAATGAACAAAAGAATCGCAACCTAGATGGATGCTACTCAAACATCAAATTGTCTTATTTCACACCCTTAAGCAATTCACAAAAATAATGGTTTAGCCAATTGCAACTTGACCACAAATTGATAAATAAATTTCACAACCAAATTCCCATAAGAGAAAAACAACTTCATTTGTTTTACTATTAACTTTTTAAGAATTCCTTAATACATGCTCAAATGATAAAATTAAATCAGAGAAGAGCACAATAAAAAGCGGGGAAACCTGTGCTGGGGCAAAAAAATAACTAGCGTAAAGATAATTAAAACTTGAATTCTTCAAAGATGTGAAAAGCACAATGCCTATGGCAGTTTAAACTCGCACAAAATTGACACAGACTGTAGCTCATCTAAAAAAACTACAAATGACATCCAGACATACTTCCATAACAGCACATTGTGGGGAGAGATTCAAACCAACTCTGGAGCCAATCCAAAACTAGTAAAAATGTCTGATAAAATTTAAAAAACAAACGCAAATATAAGTAATTCCTTCAATGGATGATCTCATTAGCAACATTGCTCACTTCTTCTTCTGGGCAGCCTTGGTGACCTTGGCACCAGTTGGATCCTTCTTGTCAACATTCTTGATAACACCAACTGCAACCGTTTGTCTCATGTCCCTCACAGCAAAACGACCAAGTGGTGGGTACTCAGAGAAGGTTTCAACAACCATGGGCTTGGTGGGAATCATCTTCACCATACCAGCATCACCATTCTTCAGGAACTTGGGTTCCTTCTCCAGCTCCTTACCAGACCGTCTATCAATCTTGGTCAAAAGTTCAGCAAACTTCACTGCAATGTGGGAGGTGTGGCAGTCCAGCACGGGAGCATATCCATTACCGATCTGTCCAGGGTGGTTCATGATGATGACCTGAGAGGTGAAGCTAGCAGCTCCTTTGGCAGGGTCATCCTTGGAGTTAGAGGCAACATAACCACGCTTCAGATCCTTCACAGCAACGTTCTTCACATTGAACCCAACATTGTCACCGGGAAGTGCCTCCTGAAGGGCTTCGTGGTGCATTTCAACAGACTTAACTTCAGTGGTAAGACCAGAAGGTCCAAATGTAACAACCATACCCGGCTTCAGGATACCAGTCTCCACACGACCCACAGGGACAGTTCCAATACCACCGATCTTGTACACATCCTGAAGTGGAAGTCGGAGGGGCTTGTCAGATGGCCTCTTGGGCTCATGTATCATGTCAAGAGCCTCAAGGAGAGTTGGTCCCTTGTACCAGTCAAGGTTGGTTGACCTCTCAATCATGTTGTCACCCTCAAAACCAGAGATGGGAACAAATGGAATCTTTTCAGGGTTGTATCCAACCTTCTTCATGTAGGATGAGACTTCCTTCACAATTTCATCATACCTAGCCTTAGAATATTTAGGGGTGGTGGCATCCATCTGCAGAAATCAAAGCAGACAAGGTTAGATATCATCATTTGATAAAAAAAAAGGATAGATACATTTCATATATAAACTAAAGCTAACCTTGTTACAGCAGCAAATCATTTGCCTCACACCAAGGGTGAAAGCAAGCAAAGCATGCTCACGGGTCTGTCCATCCTTGGAAATACCAGCCTCAAAACCACCAGTTGTGGAGTCAATAATGAGGACAGCACAGTCTGCCTGTGAGGTACCCGTAATCATGTTTTTGATAAAGTCACGATGTCCAGGGGCATCAATGACAGTGCAGTAGTACTTGGTGGTCTCAAATTTCCACAAGGCAATATCAATGGTGATACCACGCTCACGCTCAGCTTTGAGCTTGTCAAGCACCCAGGCATACTTGAAAGACCTCTTGTTCATCTCAGCAGCTTCTTTCTCAAACCTCTCAATAACTCGCTTGTCAATTCCTCCAAGCTTGTAGATCAAGTGGCCAGTAGTGGTCGACTTACCAGAGTCAACATGGCCAATGACCACAATGTTAATGTGAACCTTCTCCTTACCCATTCTATTCTAGTTAGCAAAACCTGCAATGGCAAAAAGAAAAAAGAAACACATTTCAATGGCTGACACACATGAAATACAACATTACAGGTTAGACAAAATAATTTAAATAACACACATGAAATACAACATTTCAGATAAACAGATTCAGCGGCCACACACACAGAAGACACTCAACAATAACAAATTTAGTTCATCTCTGGAAAATTAAAAAAATCCTCAACTACTAGAGTAAAACAATAAAAGCTTCAATTTGTATTATCCAAATCATAAAATACAAACACGATTAAAAGCCCAGTCTGGCGTCGGCCAGTCAGAGATCCAACAAACACCGTTAGATATAAATCTATGAGATCTCAAATGGTAACCACATACCACAAAATATCATGCAATCTTATACGCTTAACACCTCAAGGAGATCCATAGATCAAATACATCAAATACACCCTAACCTAAGCAGATCTATCGATCGATTACAAAAGTAACATGCAAATCAGCTCAAGTACAATCTAGTCTAGTAACTACGAGTGTCACCTCAACTAATCAGGGAGCAAAAGTACACCATTAGCATTGTTTCAAGTAATTAAACATAAACCGAGTTATTTAAACATATCGATGTGCAAATACAACATATAAACAGCATGAGTAAATACGAAAACTCAAATTACAGAAGCACAGACATATACCTATATGCAGAGAGATAGAGAGGGAGAGGGAGAGATAGAGAGGGAGAGGGAGAGATAGAGAGGAAGAGAGAGGAGTCTAACCTGGAGAATAGCGAAAGGATAGCGAGTCCGCAAGAGCGAGAGACTGAAGAGAGGCAACGAGGAGCTTATAAATCAAGTTCGGGTGGAGTGGTGAGTTTAGGGTTTTTCATGGGCCGTTGGATTGAATGATCGACGATCCACAGATGCGATGCCTTTTTGGTCAGCCGCTTGGACAGTATCCCGCTTTCCCTGTACGTTTGTATTGTTTCCTCTAAAATCACCAAACACATCCTTATAGTTGTCACTAATTACCATGCCAGACTCCTTTTTAAGTTTTCTTTTACTTTTTTCCCTCTTATAAGTTTTAATCAAAAAAATCCTTTTGAATGAAATGCCAATTTAAGTATTTAGCCCTATAGTTTATTCAATTGATTAATTAAATATCTTTGGGAATAGTCTCAGGTATACCACTAAATTACACACGAAAATGTAATTGAGCCATTGAATTTATATATATATATATATATATATATATATATATATATATATATATATATATATAATCCTTAAACAATCTAAAATTATGCAATTAACTTCAAATTGACTTGATTTATCGGTTATGAATGAGGTGTCTGTTACCTGTGAAATTGTTAAAATATTGTTTTTTACATTTATAATAATACGAAATTTCGAGTATTTTTTTTTTCATTTGGATAATAAACAAACATACATATTCATATAACTTAATTACTATATGCTCGTAAAGTATAAACATTTTGATTTATATTCAAAGATGTTGAATGATATAAAGAATTCTACAATGCCAATTTATTTTGAAGCTAAAGTTGAAATGACGAATGAATACTTTGGTGGATTTGGATTTTCATGTGTCATGGGTTACAAATGAGTAGGTTTATTAGCTTTATCCATGTATACTATGATATTGAAGTCAAATTATTGCCAATTAGTTTTAGATTAAGCATTTTTGTCTTGATGGGTTACATAAGATTGGGAATTCACTACATATGCATTTGCACTTCAATTGTTTTGATGAAATTATTATTGGTAAAGGAATATACATTTTCACGTACAGTCACATATATAGTCATTATTTTGGAGTTGTGTACAACAAATATAATAAATGATACTTGTAGGGTGTTTAAAATGATGAAGCCTAACCAAAGGCCTTGTGGTCAAGTGGCATCCGGTGTACACTTTCATGTGGAAGGGAGTGGGTTCGAGCCTCGGTGGAGGCATTTGTTGACTCTTTGTGCTTCAGTAGGTTGAGAAAGTAGCTATGAACACTAGGTTCCTATAGGGTGTAATCCACATATTTTATCTTACAACTCAGACTTTTCAAGAAGGACGAACGGAATATAAAACAGTAAAATGTGATTATCAAAGTACTATAAAGTTATAATTTCTTCTACTTTTTCACCTTTCTTTTGTCCTAATACATAGGTTTTTCTTTCATTTATCATACTTTCTATTTCCTAAAAATAGAAAAAGATTCAAGAAAAGGAGAGAATTTAGAAGAAGAAAAAATATGTCAGACCTGCAGAAGACAATAAAAAACTTATTAGATATCAAAATTATCATTATCAAAATTATCATACTTTCTATTTCCTTAAAATTATATATTATTCACATTATCAAAATTAAAAATTGAAATCTATACCACGTTTTATATTTTAATTGAACTCAGCTTGGTTTTGGTCCGGATATTAGATATCCAAATTTCACATATATTACTATATTTGAATTCAAAATAAAAATTATATATTACATACATGTCATTCAAATGAATATATCCAAACATATTTTAAATATTAGCTCAAAAATATTAATATTATCTAACCTAATTTTTTTTTGTGAATTTAATAGGTTATTGGTTCAGATATTTTTTATTTATGTTATATACATATATAAATTTGGTCCGGATATCAAATGTAAATTTTTTTTTTTTTTTTACATATATTGGACTTAAAAGTAAAAAATATATTTATTATATTTAAACCAAATATATTTTAAAATATTTTAAATATAAGGTCTAAAAATCACTCGAAATTAAACTTATTGTTAATTTTATAAAGTTAATCTAAAAAAATAAATTTGAAAAAATTAAGTGTTAGTAAACAAGTTTTCTAAACAGAAAACAGAGAATGAAAACTGAAAAATTAGAAAACAGAAAATAGAAAACAGTTTTCTGTTAGTAAACATGCCCTTATGTATTGCTCAATGTGTTCTGTCTGTAAGTTGGGCAGAGTTAATAAAGCACTTTAATTGCTGAAGATGGTCATTGTACATTTGTGCACTCAAATTGTCATGCTTTTTAACACAACTACGATAACCTAACAAAATTAACATATTTGCTAAGAGGGAGGGCTAATAATGCAATTTAGCTACAAACCTAAGACCATATGAATGTATGATCATATGCATGTATGTTGATCAAGACAACAATTTTGTAATAGAGGCTAAAACCATTTTTCCCCCAATTTTAAAATTTAAGAAATGATTTTTTTTTTTTGAAATCTTCTTTTTTTTTTTTGAAATGATTCTTACTCTTATAAAAATCACACAAGTTTTACAACTTCCTGATGTGATTATTTTGGTTTAATTAATTTTTCTATTTTAAATTTCAAATCTTAACTTATTATAAATTGTCACATTAGGGAGTGAGTTTGTGTGAGTGTGAGATAGGGAAATGTAACAAGTTCCTTAAAATTGTACAGTTAAACACTTTTAGAATATCCTCAATAATTGATAATACTTGTAGCTCTATCCCTTCCCACATCTATTGACCAAATATTTGTGGCGTACTATATTTCAACTATTTATATTTTATTTTCATTCATCTATCATCATTCTATCTAAAATTATCAACTAAAAGAAAATAAGAGCATCCACATTAGTCTTAGATTTTTTGTGATTTTTGTCATTCCATGTAGGAAAGAGACGGAGGAGGAGATCGAAAGCAAAGAAAAACAAAACCAAAAAAAAAAAAAAAACAATGCATACATAAAAAATAAAAGAACCAAAAAACGTAGAACTCATTTACTCACCGCTCATTGCATGCGCCAACTAGGAGCAGCAGGTGCGCAAAAGGTGCACCTGCCAGGCTTCTTTTCAGATATAATTGTCAAGTATGGCCTACAAAAAAATTTGTTTTGCAGGAGAAAGAACTGCCTTAAAATCCTTGCCTCCCATAAGATAAAAATCGTGCTACTATTCCAAAGATTGAGAAAAATTGTTGGTATGGATGCTCTAAGAAAGAATAATGATGGTATTTTTATAATTATTAGGTTACATTGAAAAACGTTTGACAGTGCCTCTATAAATAAATACGAAAACATTAGTGCACTGCCAATTATTCAATCAATCATTATTCTATGGACCATGGTCCACACATTTGTGTGAATCATAAATAAAAATGGCATTTTAAAATTTAAAAGTACATTATTTGAAAGTTCATGATTTTTTATATATTATCAAATAATGTACATTCAGTATACAAATAATTACTTGTAATATATTAAAAATGTATATTGTATTCATGGCCCATACAACTATATGGACCATGGTCCACACAATAATATGTCTTATGCAATGCACTAATAATCTTCTTCCAGTGCACCGTAATTAAAAAAAAAACTGTAGTATCTTCAATAATTGCTTCACATTTTTGTGCTTTTCTGTGCACATTTTTGTCTTCCTATGTATATTATTGTGCTTTTCAGAACACATTATTGTATCTTCCGGTGCACATTGTCGTAGATCGTAGGTGGTTGATTTTTTATTTTTTTTAAAGATGAGTTGATTTAAGATTGAGGTTCAACCGGATATTTCACCTGCGCCCTTCACCACATCAGAGCCTAAGCCTACAGATGCACATACATAGACTCAGCTCACTAATTTAGTAGGCAATATTTGAAAAAAGAGACAAAGGTTTAAACCTCGATAGTGACAGTATGGAATTATGCCCAAAGTGGACAAATTTCTTATGTGTACCAGCCGACTGAACCATTGAATCACCATGATTTACATATTCCCAAATGCTTTGAAAAAAGAGACCAAGATTCGAACCTCGACAGTGACAGTGTGGGAATTATGTCCAAAATGGACAGATCCAGGTTAGGGTGTGGGAAGCCCTTGGAGTTGAGATTTCATCCTCATGCACCCATGACCCATGTGGTGAGTGTGAAACACCACACCCCCGGGTACTCGGTTTGCTACAGTTGCCGCTTTTACTGGTTTTATTTATTTATGAGAATTGATGGTTATTGCAACAGAACCCCAACACTAACCCCAATGGTTTAATGTCATATATTTGGTAATTTGGCAATACCAAACATCTCCAAATTTAAGAGTTATGAAATGCCAATGGGAGGTTCAGCTAACTCACCTCTATAAGGGGCAAAACCAAGTTACGAATCACCTTACTAAATTGCGAGTTCAGCTTGCTCGCTGCCTTTCAGTTTTTACCTTTTGTCATCATTTAAAGCTGTTCAGATGTGAGAAATTGAAGCTAGTGTAATTACTAATCACATCAAGGACAAAAGGTGCTCATTCCCTTAAAGAAGAATATACAAAAAAAAAAAAAAAAAGCTAAAACATATATAAATAGGTATTACCTGACATCCAAATTCTGAAACTTTACAGAGTTTGCTGAAGGGACATGTGTGAAGAAGTATGAGTTTCTGGGTGAAGTCCATGACAATTAATCCCAAACAACAATTGGACTAGTGACCTTCCTACAAATTCACATCCGCTCCTATATTTGTTTTGTGCTTTCTTAAGAACATCCTAAATGTTATATGTTGATCCTACGGGTTATGCTGGATCTCAATCAATGAATCAAACAAGAAATCCTTAATTTTGTGCATTCTGTCTCATAAACAACAGTTTAAAGTATATAGCTGTTGTTTCAGTTGTCCTTTGTGTGCTTCCTCCAGGAGCTCGTGTGTTGGCTGTTGGGAAGCAAAGTCCCCCAGTTTTTGCCATGTTCTGGGACAAGAAACCTCAGTTCTACTTACAGGCAAATGTCTTCTCAGTTCTTGAGCGCTCTACCTATGGACAGGAGGTTATTTTGCTCGCACGGGAAGCTAAACTGGTCACAAGGGTGAAGTTTTGGGAGGAGGTTATGGTGACCTAACAATCTATGGCCCCAACCTTGTGTTTTGTGCTCTTTATGGTTTATACTGACCTTTGTATAGCCTCCTCAATTTGGGGAAGAATAGCACTTTGGGACTCGGGACTCAGTATTGCTTCTCTCTGCTACAAAATAAAGGTTGGGTATGTAGGGAACCACTGAACCAGAAGATTGACAAACTGCATGGCATATGTTGCCATGGTTTAGTCAAAATCTCGTAGTAATCTCAGTTATGGGATAGTAAAGTTTAGAGTCATCTGTGCAACAGTTAACAGAGAGTAACAAAGAAGTACTACGGCCACCCTAGTGCAAAAGATTCAACAGTAAGCTTTTCCCACCAATGTACCCTAGCACTTTAACCTTGATCATAGCATAAAATTTCATGACAGACCCAATTTTAGTATCCGATAGGCTTCTAGGCTTCTATATTCTAGTATGATAAGAGAAATGGGTGGGGACTTCTAACAATCTATCTATCTATCTTAGAAAAAGGAAACTTCACTATCAAAAAGTAAATTATCAGCAAGGTGCTTCCACTTTTTAACTTTTAAGATGTTCAAATGTACAACCCGGGAACCTGTAAGAGAACAAGAAGGGAGGACGTAAGAATTAAGGAATGAACCTAGGTAACAAGAAAGCAAACTAGAAGCATTTAATGTAAATGAAACTTCATGTACTTCTGAGCTCACCAATCGGAACTCAAAATGCGCTCCAAAAATGACAATCATACAAGTCAAGTTTTCTCTATATCATTGTGCTCAGGGACCATCAGCATCCTAGAGAGATCTTGTCACATATTATGTTGGCCCCTTCATTTATCATATGCACATGGCAACCTGTAGTTAATATGGATCTCCAAATAATTTCTGGAAGAATCAGAAGCATTCATATATTGATTTTTTTTTTTAAATAACCAATTTTTGTCCAAGTCACAGCTACCTACTCAGAATCAGAATTGACACTTAGATATGATCTCGGTCTTGCAGAACGACGTTTGCGAGGGAATGAGAAAGGGTTATCTGATCTTCCTCTGCTCATCTTATTGGATTTATTATCATTCATCCCAAGCAGTGAAGCTGTACCAAACAGGATAAATGAATAAATTCAGTGAAAGACAGATCTTCAAATTTCAGTATCACTTATCTCCATTCCATTCCACAGTATCTTTCCTATGAAAAATATCCAAAAAGAAAGTAAATAATATATACAAACAAAAATAGGAAAATCACAGACAGTATAGATCAAATCACATTATATATCCAGCAAGACACACAACTTCAGACACCACACAGCCCTAATCTGAAACACTCTTGCTAATCAAGAGAGATGAATTTTAATACTTCAAATAGAAAACTACACCATAATTAAAAAGTTCATTTTAGCCAATTAGTAATAATCACCACATGTAAATCTAACCTTCTTTTGATTCCAATGTCAATGTTCACATAGAGCAAAAATAGTGTTAGAAAACACCATAACAATGTATATCATCAGAGGCACATGCATGCAAAAATAAAAAATAAAAATACACAGACAAAACAGATCTAAAGACATACCAGTGCCAGTCAATGAATACAAGCCACCATCTTTGGATTGCAATTGCTGATCTGAATTTAACCCATTAGCAGCTGCAGCTGCAGAATCAGTTGTAGCCCCAATGCCTCCACTCCCAAGTGTAAGTGAAAACCAATCCTCAGTTTGAATACCATTTGCGACATCTGGTTTATCTCTTGTATTAGTGTCTATGGCTGCATTTGATGGTCTAGTTGGAAGAAATATCTGAAGATGGGGATCAGCACCAGCAAACGATGTAGAATTGATAATCAAACCATCATTTATATTGGCATTAGGACAAACAACAGAAGAGTCAGGTACAACACCAACCGATCCCATGTTGTCATCTGTTAGAAACCCATAGCAATCAATGGAACTGGGAAAATCAATGGACTGAGGCTGTACAACAGCAAAGGAACCTGAGACATCTGCATCTGAACCAAATAATTGAAAGCCTGGACTTCCCTGGGTATTGTGAGACAAATGCCATGTATGCATCTCAAAGTCATTGTTACTAGTACCAAACAGACCAGGGCATGAATTACCCTCATTAGCAAAAGCAGGATCTTCATGATACGAATCTGGAATTCCATGTTGTTGCAATGGAAAAGGGACTATAGCAGAATCTGCCCTGTTGTTGCCCTGGACATTTCCATGAAGCATTGATGGTTCATTTTCTTCATCTGAATCACTCAAGGTAATAACTTCAGCTTCCCCCAACGGTATGGATGGGTTTCTATCACTAATACCATATGCACAATCCAAATCAAGTGAAACAGATTCAAAGTCAATCCCATTGTTGGTAGGCAACTCGAGGATCCCAATGGCATCCTGATTTACACTGCGATCTTCACCTTCTTTGCCACTTCCCGTTGCACTGCTGCTCGCACGAATGACATCCTGACCACTCACAAAATTATCTTGCATTTTATTTGTCAATGTAGGAATATCCTCAGGTTTACTGATTTCCCAAATACCATTGGGATTTTTCTTCAGTCCAACTCTGAGACCACCATGACCATTAGAACCACCCTCCTGCTTAAGAATTTCAGGCTTTGGCTTAGAGTCTGCATCTGAAGATGTGTAAAGATTCCCATTAGGTAAGTGCCACAGTCCAAGATCACCAAGACTGTTTCTATCACCTTCCACATTAGCCCGCCAAGAACCATCAGGTTTCACCTCAATCTCTGTCACATCTTCTCCACAATTCCTTAACTGTGCCACAAACCAATCAAAACATCATACAAGTGGTATAAGGTCAAAAATTGGAACTAAACCTAAAGCTGTGGACGTCTATACCTTTGAAGTAATTCGATTGAGATACGGGTCAATAATAATATGCTCCAGAGAGTAATTCTTGAGACAATGGGGACATTGCCACTGAAACACATATACAACATTCATTATAATAAGATATCATTAGACAAAAACAGAAACTAGGAGAAATCCACTAATGATAGTAGACATCCAAAACACATGATTCTCATGCAGAGATACTTGCCTTTCTTGTCCTTCGATTCATTTCAACAAAAACTTCAAGATCAAAACAACCCTTGTGAACACAGGGCTTGAATCTTCCAGCAACTTTGATCCTTGAACCACTCATCTGAGAAGGCAAATACAAAAATTAAATATTAACCAAAATGAGGAATTACTGTTATACTAAATCATTGAACCTACAAGAAAGATACTGAAGAAACATTTAATATTGTAAACAAAGACATTCTTTTTCCTCATCTTTTGGGCAGAAATGGGAAAGGCAGTAGGATAGAAGTCACAAGTATGCTAGTGAAGTCATTAAGCACAATATCCATTGAAGATGCTAATAGAATGAGAAATTGCATGTGACTTTTCACACCATCCAGAAGTTAAAACTGACAGGCATTAGAGAATATAAAATTAATTTTGAAAAAACACCTTTAACATCATCTCTCCCATTAAAATGGGCATAATCATCCTGCACTTCAAACAATCAACAATCAAATGAATAACACTTTACAAATTCACTAGAATAGAATCTCATTAGTGACAATGACAAATCCTACGAAACACGTCCACTTTAAAAACACCGTTTAGGGGGTATTTGGTTCATAGAATGTGAGATTATCCTAGGCAATAGGATTACTTTCTGATAGGGGTGGGCATTTGGGTTTTTGGTTCGGGGTTTTTTTTGGGGGTTCGGTCCGGGTTCGATTTTTTCAGTTTAAACTTTTAGTTTGGTTCAGTTTGAAAAAGTTCAAATTTGGTTCGTTTCACTTTGAGAACCTGAACATTCCTTAATTCTCTTGCGCACATAATTATTTATTTTCACTAATAATTTAAATTTCAAAATCTAAACAACAAATCAACAATCCATATTTTAAATTTCTCTATCCAAAATAAGTCCAAACAACAAGTCAACAAGGCATATTTCAAAATCCAAAGTCCAAACATCACATAAGTGCAAATAACAAGATAGCAATCTAAGTGTCTAATACAAAATACAAATCAAGTTTGGCAAACACATCCATCATTATGTCATTATATGGCCATAATACACACCCAAAGTCTATAACAACTTCCACTATATATGGTTCGATCCTCAAACCCTTGGGTTTGAGCCGGTCAGCTATGGGTAACCTAGGCTGGTTTACCTTCTTGTGGTTCTTTGCCGGCTAGGGTCATAAGGCGAGAAGAAAACCTCGTTAAAAAGAACTTCCACTATATATATATATATATATATATATATATGTATATATAAACCAAATGGTTTTCAGTTCGGATAAAAACCGAACCGAAACCGTTTAGTTTACACATTATAGAGCTGATCAGTTTGAACTAATAAACCAAAACCAAACTGAAATGCCCACCCCAACCTTCTAAAAGGTATTGTGAGATTACAAGAATGTAAGATTACCTTTGTGTTGGGTTAAGGTTGTGCGAATGTAATATTAACATACTTGATTGAGGGTTATCTTTTAGGTTATATTACATAATTGACTTAAATGCCCTCAATATATGTGTTTGAAATCTATTGAGTTAATTGAGCTAAAAACATGCAGAATCTGAAATCATATGCCATGTTTGTGTATTTTTTTTTTTAATAAGAGATTAATTCTAAAAATAAAGCCTTAAAAAAAATAAAGAAAGGGCACCTGGACAAGGAAGGAAATATTGACAATATGATGAATTGACATTTTTGTAGAGTCCACGGGTTACAACTTACAACCACTACTTTGTAATATTTCTTTCCCTAATTTTGAGGACAAATATGGAATATTGAAAAGTAATCCTAGAATACCTAAGACTTGCTGGGTAGTGAGATTACCTTGAACATTACTTCATTTCTATGTGGCAGTAAAACTGGTTCAGACTTGAAATAAATAAGGTAATATGACCTTACCCACTTCACATTACCAGGGTAATCTCAAATTACTTGAATCAAACACTCCCATAGGGTAATGCTATAAAAATAAAAAAATAATAATAAAAAAGGATAAAGACACACCCACTAGACTAATGCTTCTACAGCCAAAAAATAAAAGAATACGAACTTGCTTTGTTGCATAAATTCCACTTCCCAACAATCTTACTACACATCATAGAATTGTACTGTGGTAATTGAGACCCAGAAAAAGAAGAGGTGAAAGAAGTGGACAGACAGGCATTTAGTCAAACGCCATTGTGATTAGGGGGTGAATTCGAGGAATAAAGAGTGGAACCATCTCAGCACAAAATATTGAACAAATAGACATGCATAGAATAAGAACTTGATTTTATTTTTCCAAAGGAATATCACATAAGATGCATAATACAATAAATGATTTCATCTTTTCAACGTATGAGGGACTCTAGTGCTGCAAGGGTTCTTCTATTAAAACCACAATGTCAATCTTCAAATATTTACTTACAGGACATCGAAGATTCACAGGAATGTAGTCAGCAACTACTTCAATATCACTGTCACTGTCAGCATTTTCTGTGGCATTCCCACCACCAACACGACAAACTCGAGCAAGAGCATCTTCAAATCTCTCGCCATCAGACTCCTTAGGGATACAGTTAAGTATCTAAAGGATCCAAATAAACATAGAATCAGAGAAGAAAGAAAAGGTAAACCAACAGCAAACCTTTCAAGTTGCAAATTAGATGCAAAGTTATTTTTTGACATGTACTCTAACACTCTTCACTGAAGTATTTATCAAAATATGTGTAGAGATAATGTGAAAGGCTGAAAGAGTAGTATAATAAATCTAGCATACAAGTATGAACATGTACAACATGCAACAACAGAAAATTTTTCCTTCAGTATAATAGCACGTGCAAGCTCCACTTAAGACTAAAGCTTCTCAAAACGCACTTGAATGGACAAAAAGAAGGAGCTCTATCTAAAACTAAAATACCTGTTGCACAGTACACCACTTTACTATTCTGACACCGAAACAAAATACACGAGCATCAACACCTGTTAAGGAGATTTTATTGATACCATCCCTAATGCATAGTGTTATCTGGTGCAGAGACAAAGAGAACCCAAAGTAAATAAATGCAAGTTGGAAGAGACATAAGTGTTCTAATGAGTAAAAGGGAGCAAGGACGAATTAACTTTAAAAAGGTAAAAGTAGAACTACACTTATAATGTGCAATTATCATCTAGCCCAGTAATGAGTATATAAATGCATGAAGGTAATGTTTAAGCAGCAAATGTTCTCAAGATGAAAAACAAACAAATAACAATTAAGTTTCATAGTGTAAAAACTCACTATAGGTCCATCATCTCGGCCATTAGCCCCTAACAATTGTGTGTCAGGTCTGTTTATTGCTCGAAGTGTGACCCCTGCAAGGTGAAGCATAAAGTAATTTTAAAAAGTCTGTTTGAGATCTCAATGGAATGGGTTGAAGCTATCAATAGCAACCAGTTGTTGTGGGAATAAGAAAAGAGTTAAAAATACTGTAGTATTCAATAAAATAATGAATCTGGACAAGTATGATTAGCAAATACCAGAGTGCAGAAGACAAGTTGGTTGTACAGTTGGACAAAATAATTAGTTTGGATCGAGTAATATTAGCAAATCCCATAGTACAGAGAACTGGTTTGGCATATGCTAGTCATTTGAAGCTATTTGGATTCTACACACACGACCCATAGCCAAAAAGTTAACTTAAACAACAGCATATAGGACAGTGACTATGTTACCCAGCACAAATTATATGTTCCTTAACCCAGAGCAAATTTAAGTAAACCAGAGAGCCTATTTTCGATCATGAATATCAGTTAGATAATTTTCCTTAAGCCAGATAAAATTCAAATTAATTTGAAAAGCCTATCATAGAGAATGAATTGATGCAAGAGCATACCATTGAACTGCAGAGCTGTATGCAGAGGCCAATGCATCCTAAAGTAGACCATGTCATTGAGAAGCATGCACCAAGCCTGAAAGTGACACCATTCTGAGTAACACACGAATAAGCTTCAGTGTAAGCACATCAGTCAGAATCGTGGGCAAACCTGAAGATCATACTCTTGTTTGGCCAGTAAGTCTATATCTGCTCGTGTAAGTTGAAATGTTTTCTCAATACTCTGCACCGGGTTTGTTCTGAGATTCACAGATGTAACACAAGACATAAATGGATGGTAAAAAAGAAAACTTACAAGAACATAAACATGATATGAATAAGCAAGAACCTAGAAAATGCTATGAAATGAATACATATACCACAGTTTAAAAAGGAATACTCTCTTTTTGACAAGTGGAGCCCTAAGAATACAGAAGCTATTAAAGCTGGAACAAAGAGAAAATGGATAGTGACAGAGCACCAAAATTGAAGAGATGACAGCATCACAGTACAAATAGGACAAGAGTCCAAGACAACAATATTCCAAGAATTCTATCAACACAAACTCATCTACTTCTGGAGACCCTCAATGGGAACGAGTGGGGACAAGATATTTAATTACAACTTAGTAATTTACATGAAGAAAATCCTCTCCACCTAGTTTACTAGAAAGCAAGATAGTCATTTGGAATCCTATTATTTGGTGTCAATACAAGCTTGCAAGTTCTTAACCTCAAGTCAAGATTGAGCTTCTGCAAACAGTCAAACACTTGAGCACTGTCTTGGTGTCATTACTCATTTATTTTGTGAATAAATTCATTAAAAATTTAAGATTCGTCCAACATTTGCTGTTATGATGTTGAAGCACAATCATTATGATCGGGGTCTGTAGAAGGGTCAGACCTGTTGGGTTTATTTAACAGTCTTTATGGTTGTAAAATGATTTTAATTCCTTTCCTTTACCTACATGATTTTAAAACATTATATCAGCAATATGATCTATTTGAAGTGTTGCAACTTGAAAGAGAATATCATAAGGGGGCCATATTCCCATATATTTACTTAAAGGATAAATTCATGAATATATTTACTTGTAAGATCAACTCTTGTGATTTTGTGAATCAGTATATTAATTTAAAGGTTTACCTGAATAAAGAATATCAAAGATAGTTAATGAAAAATACCTTAAATGAATAAAGCACAAAGATTAATACAACATTTTAATGATAGTTTAAATAACCCCTACTTGTACATAACATTCAGTGGAAGTATCAGCAAAAATATTACTCCGTAATAAGGTCACACATAAATATAACATTTTTAGACCAAATATGAGGGGAGGAAAAAGAGAGAACAGCACATAATAAGACAAACCTACAACCCAGCCTACTTAGGTGAGTAGGCAATTACAATTTAAACCTCAAAGAAGACTTTGAATATGATTAATAACTGAAAAGTTATTTAAAAAAAAAAAAACAAAAAACTACAAAGCAAGTGGGTAAAATGAATCATCATGATAAAGCACAATAGTTAACCAATCATCCCATACAACAGAAAAATGATGCAAAAAGGATTGTGTACACCAAAAGGCAAAAGATAAATACTGAATAAGAAGATAGAGCCACAAGTCTAAAAGAAGCAAACTTTAGGAGATTGTCAACAGATATCAGATATTTACCCATCAGGTGGGACATCTGTAACAGTCAGCTTTACTGAAGGTAAAGGATTTGTCACTGGTACCAAGAAGCTGCACAAATAATATTTGTTTAGAAATTTAAAATCAGTCTAACTTCAAGCATGAAAGATGTAACCCTTGAAGAGCATTCATGTGAAGTATTAGGAATAGATTGTGATTTGTAGATCTGATTCTTCAGGCACAAAAATACTATAGCTACAGTTAGAACCCCAGGTTAAGCCTTGCATCTCTTAAATAAGACGTATTAGCAGTTCTAGTCAATTAATTCAACAGAAATTCTCAAGAGTAATGAAGAACGACGGAAACGGTGTCACTTACGGGTCAGCGCGTCTCAACCTGCACAGTTCACAATAGAAAGTTCCAGGTGGTATTGGTGGAATACCACTCTCTCCGGCAATGATAACACAGCTAATATGTTGCCACACATGGCATTTGGGATCTTCACACTGCAGATGAAAGTAGAGCAGCTAGATAAAAGAAACAAATGCTTCAAATGTATGGCCTAAGTCCCAGCACATTTGCTGAAATACAATATGCCATACATGTATACATATCCCATGCTAAGATTAAGAAAGGGAAGAATATGTGTAAAGTAAACAGTATTAGAGAGAGAGAGAGAGAGAGAGAGTGTGTGTGTGTGTGTAATGTGTATAATCAGGAGCTTTTTGGTTTGTGGATCAATCTGTCGACTAATCTATGAGACAGGAAATATACAAGTATGAAGTATCTAGTACCTTAATCATTGAATCCGTTTGTAAGGTGCTTCCACATGGACATTGAATCTTATCCATCCTGTAAGGGTCTTCTATTTCATCCTTAATCTTTGCACTGCTACTATCTGAGAATCCTTGCAATTTTGATGCCAAGTCAGGTGCTCCAGAGACCTGCATTTTTCTAGAAACAGAAAGAGGAGATCATTTTATAGCTACATATGTATAAATAACCAAGAATGTAAAGAATTCAGAATTCATGAGTCATAGTAGATAACTAAACCAAGCTGAAAATAGACCCACTCAACCCAAAAATGTAAAATAACTAATTTATAAAAGGGAAAATTGTAATTTATGCCCCTCTATAATATGTCAATTATCAATGTCACCCCTGAATTATTAGTGGTGTAAATGTTGCCCCTCAATTTTCAAAAACGGTACATATATTGCCCCTCTCGTGGTGTAAATATTGCCCCTTCTTTGGTACGGGAGGGACAATATATGTACCGTTTTTGAAAATTGAGGGGCAACATTTACACCACTAATAATTCAGGGGTGACATTGATAATTGGCATATTATGGAGGGGCAAAAATTATAATTTTCCCTTTATAAAAATTCATATCATTTTTTATGTAATTTCAAAATTAACAAACCTAATACTCCGTAATACTTTTTATTAAGAAATACACCCTCTGTCTTGAAATCAATGTCTTACTTGCCTTTGGCATGCCATTTAAGAAAACAACTAAAATGAAACCTCCTTTCTGGTTTTGCCCCTCAATTAAAATGCATGAATAGCTTCCTAAAATGGTCTTCTGCTAGATACCTAATTTCAGATATTTTAAAGTGAACTCATAGAAAACAAGAATCAAATTCTTACTAGCTTCTTTTTTAATGAGATGAATGAAAAATGTGCAGGAAGAATGAACAGAAAATTTTCATATAACTGTATAAATAGTAAGAAAACACAACTTTACAACTCAATAGTGATGAGGATTCTTGAACTTCCAAAAAAGAACGTAATGGATTAGTAATATCCTAAAAATTAAATAAAGAAGGTCAAGTAAAGTAGAAGAGCTATGCACCTTGAGACAATGAACTGGGAAAGTGAAAGAGTGAACTTCGTGAATGTTATAATATAAGATTGAGTCAAGGTCACTCAATTGGGCTATAATGCACATGGGTCAAACCACACTAAAAGATTGAATCAAATCAATTAGCTAGTCTAATCCATGGCCTTATAAACTCATATGTTCTCTCTTATATTTTCAATGTAGGACTGACCAAACAGGCTCTGATATCATGTTATAATATAAGATTGGGCCAAGGTCACTTAATTGAGCTATAATGGACATGGGTCAAATCACATTAAAAGATTGAATCCAATCCATTAGCTGGTCTAATCCATGGCCTTATAAACCCATATATTCCCTCTTATATTTTCAATGTGAGACTCTTAACAGTGAAGAAATAATCAGAGAAACATTGAAAGATTTTGATTGCTGATTTTTATACCTGGCCAAAATTGGGAGTGACTGGCTGCAACGGTGTCTAACCAGAAAACAAACTATTAATTGTGCTTATGGCGGTGCATTGTTTGGCAATGGTGTAGAGAGGGTTAACTGAGCTTTATTGATACAGAGCAAAAGAATAACAGAAGATTTCCAAGATCCAAACAGATCCAAACAGGCAAAAGAAAAGGAAGCTGCTACTAAAGATGGAATTGACAGAGATTACAAAGGAGAAAGGGCCCAATTTCCAACAAAATTCAAAGTATATTGACTTAAAATTTTGAAGTCCATGGGGTTGTTATGGAAAAACATTATAATAGTGTTTATTTTAGAAAAGTGAATAGTATTTTGGGATGGACTAAAATGAAAAGTAAGATAGGTAAAATGGATAGAGGGAGTATAACAAGAGAAGAAAAGTATGATCTAATAACAATTAGGGAAAATGGCACTTTTTCCCCTAAGTTATAGTAATATAGCTTATTTCCCCCCTCAATTGTCCTCGAAGTGGCTATTTTTACCTAAATCCACTAACTATTTACCATTGACTTCCAAAACTCTTAAGTTTTTTAGGAATATTAGCTAAACCTTTCAATGGCATTGTTCGTTTAACCCAAACACACAAAATAAATAAGATAATTTCACCAAATTCTTGTTTACAGATACTAATTGTATATCCAGAAATGAGAATTGAGAGAAATTATCTTGTCTATATTTTGTACACTCGAGTTAAAAGAACAATGGCATTGAAAGATTTAGCAGACATTCCTTAAAAAAATCCTCATTTTTTATGATTTTGGATGTTTACCGTGAATAGTTAATGAATTTGGGTAAAAATAGCCACTTCGGTCTTCGGGGATAATTGAGCAGAAAAAAGTGCATGCACCTAAAATTAAGAAAGGAAATAAGCTATATCACTATAACTGCAATTTTCCCTAAAATGTATTCATGTTATTCTTAGATAGGCCACATCATTATAATTTAATGCATAACATAGCAAGTTTAGAAGCTTTTTCATCTCCATTCACTAGAGAGCTGATAGTATACAAGACCATAGCCCAGAAACAGGAGCTGAAATTAAAAATTCAAAGAACATAACTTCCACATAAATCTTCACATTTACGGCCTTTACTTATTTCTTTTTCTTTTTAACTAAACCTTGATGTTCTTTAGTCTAAAAGTAGACATAAATAACTACAAAATACCTGTAAATATCATCCACAATTTTTGCCACCTGTTCCTTGCCAACAGCATTCTTCTTTGCCCACATTCCTGACACTAATCCCAGTCAGTTATGTTAGCAAAGAATAAATACACAAGTCTGGTCACCATTTTCATATAAGTTTCCTTGCAGTAATGTACAAAAGAAAAAAAATTTCGTTGACAACTTACCCCGTTCATCAGACAAGATGGTCAATATTCGATCAACAAGGTCCTACAAAACAAATAAAGATGTTATTGACATGAAGTAGCAGTAGCATATGTTGTGTTGCCTTACTGGCAATGATGCAGACAGGTGGAGGTGCCAAAGATTTCAGCTTAACAGTAAGTGCACCATAAATCCCAGTTTCTCTCATGAAGGATGAAGGCTATTCCAGCAATGGTAAAAGCATGGTCCCAATATCACAGTTTGCAAGATTCACCACAAAAAAGATAGTGGTGAGGCCACCATGAAACAGTTTTTTAACTCCTAAAACTTAAAGCAACGTAAGCTTAAACTAGAAAGTAAATAGTAGGAGAATCCTAGAGAAAAGGGCTGCAATTGAAACCCTCAACTATAGGTTTTCAGTACAAGATTGCAGCGATTGCTACCATAAAACAGAAGGGCAAACAAAAATATAAGTGGTCTGTAGTACAAGGCTGACAACCCTTCATCCAATTTTTATTATTTTTTTAAATGATATAATGCTCTTCAGGAACAGGGAAAGTGGTTAAGTAGCTACATGATCTTTCTACACAATGTAAGAGTGTCATACCTGCTTCTTTCCTTGCTTTGATACACCAAGTTGAGTGAGAACATCCTTGAGTTCCTTTAACCGGAAATATGTCAGCTTGTCCTAATAAAGATGATTAAACACAAAGTTGTAGTTTTCAAGGATAGAAGCAAAAATACCAAAAGAAAAGTCCAATAACGGAAGCAAAAAAAATTCTTCATTAGGCAGTCATTTTACATTTTTACCCCAATATCATTTCCCATTTTACCATTTATTATTCAAATAGCTTTCAATTTTTTCCTGAAACAAGCCTAACCACAACCAAATAAAGTAAACTTATTTAAATAATATTCCTCCCAAGGTGGGGGACAAAAGATACGGAAAGAAAAATTAACTACTCATTTAAAGAAAAGAATGTTGAATTAAAAGATGAAGCAATAGCATTCCATCTACATCCAAAACCACAATAACATCTAGTTGCATTTCCAAAAAAAACCATGATTCACCACAGTTTCTAAAATATAAAGAAATGTAAATTCAATAACTAACTGGATTGAGCATATCATCATATCTTAAGCATTTTGATCAATAACTCATAGTCTCATACTAAATTCTGTCCCACTGTACTAATATGTAAATAAATAATTCTAGTTGTTATCTGATGAACTAGATTTGTTTCCAGAATTAGGAAAACACTCAATCCTAATTACTAAGCAATGCCACAATTCACTTTAAACTGTTTCTGTTCTGCTCAAAGTTAAGCACCAATGCACCATGATCCGTGCCACCAAGTCAAGAGACTAAAACACAAATAGTTAACGAAACGAAAGTAAAATTCACGTAAAAAATAACGAAAACAATAAGAATTCAGAAAAGAAAAGGCGCTATAGCAGAGCTGATTACCTTGCAGCTACCTAGCAAATCCATGTTTACACACCTCCCTGACGACAAATAAATAGTGTTCTGCAGTTAAAACATGAACTGATCAGCCAACAACAAATGATTGATCTAATCAGGAAGCAAAATCAATCCACGAAGTGAAAAAAGCAAGAGCAAAATCCATATCAAATTCACATATATATATATATATATGCATAGATTACAGTGAATGGGAGGTGTTGGTGGGTGGGGCAGTAATCGGTAATTTTGAGGCTTTTAAATTCACAGAATCAGACTCGGTCTCCGCATTGGCATTGCTCTATTCCTTCCGGACGTATCATGGGTTTCTCAAATCCGGTTTATTTCGTCCAAACAAAACCGGGTTTGGATTCTCTACTTTCGCGCGTAACTGTGTATGGCAGTCGCGTTTATCATGCTGTTTTCCACACTACTTCTTACGCCAGCGCGCTAGTGGCAGGAACCGCGAAATTGATACGGAGTATTATAATTTTATATATATACTAATTTTGCACGGGTATTGCACGAAGGAACTAATCTTCAATGTTTATATTTAAATAAATATTTTAAAATATATTGATTATATATAAAAAGTTCATAGATAGATAATTGAATGACGAAGTTTATCTCAAAAGCTTTTCTCATTTTTGTATTTTTATTTTTAAAAAAACTTATATCCAAACGCACGTACAAAGTTTATCCCAAAAGCTTTTCTTATTTTGTATTATTATTAAATAAATAAATAAATAACTTATACCCAAACGCATGTTTGAAATGTGTTTATTCACATATACCAAAAACGCACCTTGAAAATGCATGTGGTGTATGTATACGTCAAATACATTTCTGAAATGTGTTTAACAATTATTTAAAAAATACTAATGCATTTGACATATACCAACGCGAATAAATGGTATTTATACGCGTAGATAATGTCAAAGGCATTTCTGAAATGCATTTGACCAAAAAAAAGTCAAATGCATTTCAGAAATGCATTTGGTATACATTAATATACTCCAAACAGATTTTAGAAATACAATTGGTATATAAGTTTTAAAAATTTTAATGCAAAAGGAAAAAAAATAAATTTTGGGAAGTGCATTGTTGGTTTCATCAACACCAAAAACACATTTTCCAATTTGTTTGTCATAGGGTTGTCTAAAAATCAAATATTTTATAACTTTTTCTATAACTTTTGTTTTATCCATATTTCAATCAATTTCTCGAGTGGCTTTACGTATACGTAAATTTATTAAAAATTTTATATAAAAATGTGTATCATTTTGAAGATCTTAATTAACACGTTAATGCTAATATATTTTTTCACACAAAAATTTTATTTGTAAAAAAATGAAAATAAATTTGAATTGAAAAAAAAAATTAATCATAAAAAATGGGATGCCTTTTTCCTTTTCTTAAAAAAAAATTATTGCTCCTTTATCTATCTATATGTTTTGAACCCATCAACAATAAATCTATCTTTACTATCAAGCGAATAAAGAGTGAAAATGTGGTTGTTTGCCAAGTATAAAGACTATTTATAGTTTTGAAATTTGAAAAAGCTTACTTATTTTCTTAGTGGTTTCTTTATTAGTAACACCTCAAAATGGTATATTGCCGCCCATTAAAACTATAAATGAAGATTTAATTTACTCAAATATAATAAAAATGATAAATGGACCTAACAGAGTAAAATTTTCATTGCGTGTCTTGATTTTATTGGAGAGAGAAGAAAAAAAGTAATACAAACTGTACCTCACATTTTTATTTGTTTGAATAAATCAAAGTGTGCCATGTAAATATGGAGTAGAAAGTTGAAATATGTGTAGTATTACTCCAAATATAATTATAATAACTCTATAAGTAAAATGTCAACTATATGTACCTCCCCATGCTGGTTGCTTATTCTTATAGTTTAATGGAGCAAAATTACCATTCTCTTTTTGTTTAATTAATGTTGGAGACTAAAGAAGAGGAACACAACTTTCAATAGGAGCGGTCTATTGATTGACCTTTATGATTTAAATCAATCAGTTATGCAACATATGATGATTTACCTTATTGTGGTCATTAGTAGGCTACCCGCTAAAACCCACCATATGGTGGGGTGGCAAATTATTGTATAGACCATGGTCCACACAGCTGTGTGGACCATAATAAAATGTACATTTTTAATGTACTAAATGTACATTATTTTTGTACTGAATGTACATTATTTTTATACTATAAAAATAATGTACATTCAGTACACAAATAATGTACATCCCCTGAATATAATGTACATTATTTTTATACTGAATATACATTATTTTTATATTGAATGTACATTATTTGATAGTATGGTCCACACAGCTGTGTGGACTATGGTCCACACAATAATGATTGATGGTGGGGTGTGCTTAGGCCTAATGAAGGTCGACTTGCCCACTCGTCTTAGGCCTGCAGGCCTCCAAATTTAAAATGTTTTAAATTTAAATAAATATTAATATGAAAAAGTGAATAAGTGTATACTAAAATAATTTAGATAATTTAAATATACATGAATGCATTAATACATTATAAGTTAATAACAAATAATTTGTTAAATATATTAATTACTAATACATTTTTTAATATAAATAAATAAATAAACATATATTTATATATATAATTATATAAAATGGTATTTGTCTATACATATATAATGTGTATATATTAGGCCGGGCTTGCGGACCAAAATATGAAACATAGAATTCAAAGCCTACCCTCCTATTTTAATAGAACGAGACGAGTTAATCTGGTGACAGAACAAAATATATCGACAGACTAAGTTCATTTTGACGACTCTACATTCTCATATAATAACTTTGCAATTCCATTTCCACTCAGTTAAAGAAATGTCGGGTGCCAGATTTAAACTTTTTTTTTAGGGGTGAATTTTAAAATGAAGGGTTAAAAAAAATCACTGCATTCAAAGATGAAAGCGAAAACAACAATAGTAAAAACAAAAACTAAAAAAAATAAATGGGATGGGATCCACGGCTTCTTTCTGTATTGTCGGCGTTAGCAACGGTAACTTGCCGGAAAATCCGTTTGTTCGTCACCCATCCGATATGGCCGACTCGCCGACTCAGTTTGCCATAGAACTGAATAACACACCCTGTCCTTCTCCCCGGCCTCCGATCCCCATAGAGATCATTAGCGACGAAGAAATGGCTCTTATCGAAGCTGCGTTAGCCGCAACGCGCCCTTCCCTCTCCTCTTCTTCTTTGACTCAGTTTCAGAGAAGCGCCAGGTCCATCCACTCCATAACTCTGACGTCAAAGCGGCGGCTTTCGGGATGTACGGAGACTGGCTTGTCATCGGTCGGCGATATTGAGGATGGTCGGAATCGGACTATTATAAGTCCCCGGAAGAAGAACCGGTTCACCCAATCACTTTTACACCAGTTTCGGAGGAAGAGAGGCTTGGCTGTTACTGATATTACTGCCACAGTATAAAACGCTTTGAATTTTCTTTTATTCTGTTTGGGTTCGGATTTCGTGAAATGGGTCTGTGCCCTTTCTGCTAAAATTTGATTTATTTTGTCTGAATTTTTTAAAAAACATGTGCTTTTGTTGTGTTGTTGTGTTTGTTTAAATTTGTGTTAATTCCTTGTTAGATATTATAGAAGGAATGGTTACTTTTGCTTGGATGGTGATCTCAGTGATCATTTTTTTTTGTTACACTCGTGTTCTTAACTATAGGAGACACCTTTGAACCCTATTAATCTTTCATTTGCACCAGGTCGGCCTAATTAAGGGGGTTATCTCAATGATTATTGAAGTTGAGAAAGTTTAGATTTTCTGTTGAATTCCATCAATTCATTTGTAATGTATGTGTTTACATGATAATCCATGCTTGGACTAAATCATTTTCTAATATTATATGATGTTGGGCACCTTAAGTCTGCTAAAATTTGGATTTGATTTGCTTCTCCTTTGGAGCTTACTTTTGTTCATTTTGTCATGTTATACTTAGGAGTGGTGTGAAAAGCAAATGGAATATTTCCTTCTCCTCGGTAAACCAGAAGTCAGTAAAGCTATGAAAGCGGGTAGCATGCGACATGCAGCTCTTGAAGAAGAGGTATATTATATGTGCCTTCAGATTCTGAGTTTTATGTGATATGGGACAGTAATGTGATGCTGTAATGTTTATCACTCCGTTTTTATTGAGTCTTGTGTGTGACTTTTACATAATCAAGTCTTAAGATGAACCTAATTTGTTTGTTTACATCATTTATAATTGAATATTAGCTTTCATGTGAATTAGGTTTAGCCTGGCAGATACTGCAGCAAGTATTCTTTTGTGAAAAATGCATAATTATTTTCATTATGTTATTGTGATTGAACATTGTGAGCTTCGTAAGGTCTGTATTTATATGTGGAACGGAGCTATTATTATTATTTTAATCTACTCTGTTAAATATGACACAAAAGTGAAGCATTAAGGTGGGGTTTTCATGTGTTTCATGTGATATCCATATCGGTTCCACCACTATCCTCATCTTCTTCAAATGCTGGCAGGTTGTCAAAAGAGTAAAAGTTTCTGCCCAGTCCAAGGAAGATGTATGGGCAATCAAGATCATTAATTTTATGGTTGGTGCCAATCAGTTATTATTTGACGGGTTGACACGTGAATTACCCATGTAAGTCTATATATCACCTTGCATTATTGCAAACTCATTTCCTTGTCTTCAATAAGAAGGAAATGGTAATATGACACAAAACCTTTCTGTGAAAAGATAGAGTGTTAGAATCCATCCTGTATTTGAGGGTTATATTATAAATTTTTTATACAATGTTGTTCTGGACTTGTTTTTGAAATATATGTATTTGAAAACTAGGATGAACTTCTAGATGGAATTATCATTTGTATCTGATGATGTTTTTTACGGCCCAATCCATTTGCTGGTTGCTGTACATTGTCAATGTACTTTTAATGACATCAAGAAATGCAAATGTATCAATCTACAAAATGAGTTGGAACAATTTCCGTCCACCTCTAATCTCTCTGTTCACTTTTGCAATAAAAAATATGCTTTTGTTACCTAGTTTTATGATATATTCTCTCTTCTTCTTCTTCTTCTTCTTCTTCTTCTTTTTTGTATATAACAAAATTTTGCAATTAGCATAGTTCTTTTCAAATATTTGACGGAGTAAATTATTTGGATCACCAGAATAGGCTTTGCTGAAGGAGTATGGGTGGTTGGAGTGATAGATGAAATACGAATGCCTACAGAAGAAAATGACAGATTCCCCATCTTAGTTGACACGAAAACACGTGTGCGAGCTACTCTTCCTTCTGAACCACAGCGCAGGAATGGAAGGTATAAGCTTATGGCTTGGGTTCTAGGGATTAATCACGATTTTTTTTTTAAATATATGATTTCCCTTTCAACTAAGAGTTGTTAGGGGGAAGATGTTAAAACTTCCTCTATATATTAGAATGTGTTGTTAGTATGACCTTACATAACAATTAATGAAGCTTCTTCGCATGGCAGGCTTCAATTAATGTGCTACAAGCTCCTCTGGGATAACGTGGTTGCTGATAAATTTCCCTCTGGAAGGTTCTTTGATTTCTTCTCATTAAATCCGAACTGTATTTTATCTGCTGAAATCCGAGAGAATACAAACAATTCAGGCTTTCCAGCAGAGGTAAACTAAAATCTCCCGTGCTTAAATACAATGAGTAAGACTGAATAAATTTTGAATTTGTTGGTCCATGAAGTAATTAATAGCGCACGCAGAAGGGCAGTAAAAAGCAGTACTGCAATACAAACTACTTAAGAGCAATAACTATTTAGACACCACCTAAATGGAAGCTTTTGGATTTTTTCCTCCCTTGCAGACTCTTGGTGAACTCATGGGATATTTTCGAAATGCTTGTTCTATGCTTCCACGAGCACATGACAAGCTGTTGTTGAGGTTGGTGTCTATCTATTGGTATACACAGAACATTCAATATATTCATATGTGACCTTTTTTTCCCCATTACCATTTGATTTTAAAGGTATGAATTGCAAGAAGATCAATCGTTTCTTGGTGAAGATGAGTTTGCACATGATTCAGATTGGGTGAAGAGTCAAATACAGGGTTGTTTAGAATTCTGGCGTGGTGATCGTGAAGCTATTTGTACTCCCATGGAGGAGCGTTGGAAATGCAAGAGTTGCAAATTTGCTTCAGTCTGTCCAGCGGAAAACACTGGTTTACCAAGTTTGCAAGAGAAGACAGAACATAAATAAATCATCTGAAGAGCCCAAAATATTTTAGGTTGCTTCTTTCTCAAATCTCTTTAAGAACCCAACAACTTAATTTATAAGATTTGCTGTTGTAAAAGATTCTTTAACGAAATGGATGTAAACCTAATTTGAACAAATGATTATGTGAAGTAAATATGGATGTGTTCACAAACTTCGTCGGCAAATCTTAGTTTTGTAAAGAATTCATCTTTTTTTCAATATCAGGAGATCATATTCAGCGACAAAACTAACTGTAGAACAAAAATGTAGAAAACTAAGGAATTGAAAGCCTACTAAAATTAAGTTAAAAAAACAAAAAAAAAAACAACAATTAATAAATAAAACTTGACATTGAACACGTAAATTATAACTGTTCACCCACAAAAGTCTTGCCCACATCGAAAATAGCAAATGGGTATAATAAATGGCATCCAGAAAAGCTCCCATCACAACCCATTAAGCAACCAAGTAAAACAAAAATTGCTCAACTATCAGAACTATGGTTGCAGGGCATATAATGGAATGAGTAACTAGAACCATATCAAAAAGTCTTACAAAGGGGCCATACCAGAGTCTAAAGTTTATCAAAATTTAAACAATTAAAGCAAATAAAACAGGCACTCCTTCAAAGGAGAAATTCTCATTAAGAAACACATGCTCACTTCTTCTTCTGGGCAGCCTTGGTAACCTTGGCACCAGTTGGGTCCTTCTTGTCAACATTCTTGATAACACCAACTGCAACCGTTTGTCTCATGTCCCTCACAGCAAAACGACCAAGTGGTGGGTACTCAGAGAAGGTTTCAACAACCATGGGCTTGGTGGGAATCATCTTCACCATACCAGCATCACCATTCTTCAGGAACTTGGGCTCCTTCTCAAGCTCCTTACCAGACCGTCTATCAATCTTGGTCAAAAGTTCAGCAAACTTGACTGCAATGTGGGAGGTGTGGCAGTCAAGCACCGGAGCATATCCATTACCAATCTGTCCAGGGTGGTTCATGATGATGACCTGAGAGGTGAAGCTAGCAGCTCCTTTGGCTGGGTCATCCTTGGAGTTCGAGGCAACATAACCACGCTTAAGATCCTTCACAGCAACATTCTTAACGTTGAACCCAACATTGTCACCGGGAAGTGCCTCCTGAAGGGCTTCGTGGTGCATTTCAACAGACTTAACTTCAGTGGTAAGACCAGAAGGTCCAAATGTAACAACCATACCCGGCTTCAGGATACCAGTCTCCACCCGACCCACAGGGACAGTTCCAATACCACCAATCTTGTAGACATCCTGAAGTGGAAGTCGGAGAGGCTTGTCAGATGGCCTCTTGGGCTCATGGATCATGTCAAGAGCCTCAAGGAGAGTTGGTCCCTTGTACCAGTCAAGGTTGGTTGACCTCTCAATCATGTTGTCACCCTCAAAACCAGAGATGGGAACAAATGGAATCTTTTCAGGGTTGTATCCCACCTTCTTCATGTAGGATGAGACTTCCTTCACAATTTCATCATACCTAGCCTTAGAGTATTTGGGGGTGGTGGCATCCATCTGCAGAAATCAGAGTACACAATGTTAGATATCATCAGTTGATAGGAAAGGATAAATACATTTCATATGTTACTAACTCATAGCTAAACTAAAGCTAACCTTGTTACAGCAGCAAATCATTTGCCTCACACCAAGGGTGAAAGCAAGCAAAGCATGCTCACGGGTCTGTCCATCCTTGGAAATACCAGCCTCAAAACCACCAGTTGTGGAGTCAATAATGAGGACAGCACAGTCAGCCTGTGAGGTACCCGTAATCATGTTTTTGATAAAGTCACGATGTCCAGGGGCATCAATGACAGTGCAGTAGTACTTGGTGGTCTCGAATTTCCACAAGGCAATATCAATGGTGATACCACGCTCACGCTCAGCTTTGAGCTTGTCAAGCACCCAGGCATACTTGAAAGACCTCTTGTTCATTTCAGCAGCTTCTTTCTCAAACCTCTCAATAACACGCTTGTCAATTCCTCCAAGCTTGTAGATCAAGTGACCAGTAGTGGTAGACTTACCAGAGTCGACGTGGCCAATGACCACAATGTTAATGTGAACCTTCTCCTTACCCATCCTATTTAATAAAAACTGCAAAAAGAAAAAAAAACAATTAATGGCTGATACACATGAAATTAAAATTACAGGCAAGACAACATAATATAAATAATATATGTAAAGGGCTTTAATTATCCAAAAATTCGAAGCAGGGTCTGCAATTTTTAGTAATAGATTGTGGTTTATAACATGTCAACAGTTAATATATCAAGAAAATTTAATTAAAACCAAGTAACACAAAAATAAACAGCTTCAGCAATCACACCTTTAGAATCGGTTAGACAGTAAACAAATTCAGTTCACCACTAGAAAATTTAAAAATATTCAAAACTCTTATGGCATCAGGCAACAAACGCTTCAATTTTAATAACGTTATATTCAGTGTTCAATATCCAAATCATACAACACAAACATGATTGAAAGCCGGTCCTAAATCCAATCACACAGCTTAAGATAGATATATAAATCGATGTGATTCCAAAAGGCAACCACATAATAGCATACAACCTTTAAAGATTTACACCTCAAAAACTACACACAAATCTAAGCAGATCTATCGATCAGTTCCACGAGTAACATGTAAATCAGCTCAAGCAGAATCTAATCACTACGAATGTCAACTCAAATAAACAGCGAGCACAGAAACATCATTTGTATTAACACAACTACTTAAGCAAAAAATCAAGTTTCTTAAACATATCTGATATCGATTCATAGACCATATAAACATCACGAGCATGTATGAAAAACAAAATAACAGAAACACATACCGATATCGAGATGCAGGGAAAGAGAGAGAGAGAGTGAAAGGGAGGACTCTGGCCTTGTGAAGACTGAATGAGAGTCCGTATGAGGGAGAGAGCGAAGAGAGGCAGTGAGGAGCTTATAAATCAAGTGCAGGGAGTGTAGTGAGATTAGGGTTTTTCATGGGCCGTTGGATTTAATGATCGACGGTCCATGAGTGCGGTGCCTTTTTGGTCAGTCGCGGGTTTTCGTTGGAATCCTAGTGTGAGCCGCATTGAGGGCAAATTTTACTGGAGCTGGTCCATTTAGCAGGTGGATCATTAAATTGGTTAGAGGGAATTTAAATTCCATTCTCACATAATTTCTACCTAATTTCGAAGGTAAATAAATTCCTTTGTTTAGTCGGAGGGAATTGCAATTCCGCAGAATTGCAATGCCCTCATTTTCATAGAATTAGAATCCCATGCCTTTCTTGAGATTTCAATTTCATGGATTTTAGGAATAAAAAAAGATACTCCTGACAAAATTATTTTTCTCTTTTTTAATCTAAAATTGATGTCTGACCTTCTCTTTTAGTTAATACCGTACATTATCTTGTTTTCTCATAACTCTTAAATATTTAAATTTGATATATGTATATAACGTATTTATCTAAATTTTGAAAAGCAAAATTTTCTGATTGTGCGCCGATATGATGATGATGATGATGATGACGATGACGATGACGATGACGATGACGATGACAACAACAACGACAACAATAATAATAATAATAATAATAATAATAACAATAATAATAATAATAATAATAATGGGCATTTTGTACTTTATACTACTTATTCTCTTTCAATTCCCTAGTAATTTTATTCCCTCCAACCAAACACTGAAATTTAAACTCCACTTTATTCCCACATTATTCTTTTCCCATGGAATTGCAATTCATTTCCCACCTAATTCATTCCCTCCAACCAAACGCCTTGTAAGGGTGTGTTTGGTTCTCACATGTGAATCAGAATCGATATGATTGTATGGGTATTAAATATTTGGTAAAAGTAATGAATTTTGGTGAAAGTATTTTGTATATTTGGTAGTAGGGTGTAATGAGAATGATTATTACTAGTTGGAGAATAAATGAAGAAGAGAAATGAAACTCATATTTAATAAGGGTATGAGTTTTTCAATTAATGGGTATTCCAAACCTATAGTAATATTCTAAAACATGTCAACCAAACAATAACAATCACTTTAATAATCATACCTTATAACAAAACCTGTCAACCAAACATACCATAAGTAAAATGACGATATATCATTTAGATTTTAGACGATATACTACGTATCATTTTAGTTACCTTTTAATTTCATTGGATAATACTCCGTATATGTTATTGCATTAGTTTATTTTTTTAGTTTTTTTATTTTTCATGCACTAGTTTCATTATAATAACTAGTTTCATTATAATAACGTTTATATATATATATATATATATATATATATATTAATTTAAGATTTTGACTAAGGCCTTCTCCAATAGTTAGAAATTTGGTGTAGTTTTTTATGAGCTTTTGTAAGTGTGATTAGGAAAGAGAAAATGAAGTGAAAGAAAAAAAAAACAAAAAAAAAACTGACAAAAGGAAAAAAAATAGTGTTATGCGCCGCCTGGACGCGAATATGCACCCCACGCACATGGGGCGCAGTTATGCTCTCCAAAGGTGGGCCCCATTTTGAGCTGACAAAATCCTGTCCTCGCAGGAGAAAGAATTTGCCTTGTTTCCACCACCCCATTTGTTAACAAAATTATTTTCAAGATTTTATTTCTTAAACTTTGTGCCAAGACCCACTATTGGGGAGGGCCTAAGAATACATTAATAATTTCTTTTAAACAACTATAATTATTTACAAGGTAGTATCATTATACTCTGATCCTGTAATTATCCATTTAGAATAGTAATAGAGGTTCACACTATATAGTAGTTGACAAATAATTAATAATTTAAAAAAGATAAAAAGGGCTAACGTTTCAAAGTCACTTGTTACCGCCTTTTTTACTATTTTAATATACTAAAGAGTATGTGAAGAGCCACTACATGCCATTTGAGCACAAGTTACTTGGCATATTGAATGTATGTTATTTGTATATTGAATGTTTATTATTTGTTAGTATACCAAATAATGTATATTCAATACTCAAATGGCGTATTTAAAAAAAAAAAAAAGAAACGTATTAAAAATATTCTTTTAGTATAATAAAAACATACCTTATGCGCATATGAAGACTAAGGTTTGATTGATGGCCTGATTACGTGACTCAAAATTTACCTCTGGACTCTAAGGGCAAGGTCTTGTGGGCTTAGAATTAACCGGGCAAAACTAAAATCACCTAAATATATATTTTAAAAAGAATGTACTTTATATTAGCAGTCCACCTTGTATGAATCGTGGTCCATTTGTATAATAAGTGCAAAAGTTGAAAGCATTGCAACACTAAGTTAAAAGGAAAAAAAAAAAAAAAAAAAAAAAAAAAAAAAAAAAAAGCTTCCAACATGACGGTTAGAGACTAAAGAGCTTGCCTGCTCATTTCAAGGTCAAGTTAGTCAAAATATCCAAATTTAGATAAGAATAAAATGATTCATATGTTATATTGTTATGTAATGTAAACATCACTGAAAACAACAGGACAACCTATTGCATAAATTCCAGGAAAATTGGTTTATATTCTTTATTAGGTTCCACCTTTAATTTCCCTACTTTGAATTGGACCATATTCCTCGTGAACAAATTAAAGCATCGCCAATATATATAAGAAAAACCGTGGGCTGATGGTAACAGATTGGAATACCAAATAGCCTCTTATGAATTCTCAAGCACTGAACTCTTTTATCTCATTTTTTTTGGAAAGAACTCTTTATCTTCATTAAGAACTGACGATCGTGATGACATGTATTTCCTTAAGAAGATATATGCCTTAAGATTCAGATAGTGATGACATGTATTTCCTTAAGAAGATATATGCCTTAAGATTCAGATAGTGAAATAAGACAGTAATATAAGCTGGCTAAATTAATCACAAACATATAGAAATCATGAAAATAAAAATAATCAAAACTTAAGGAGCAGACCAAGCCAAACTTCGAAAAACAATTCCAGAGAACCATAATAAAAAGTACAAAACCAGAGTTGGAATAATTGCACACTTAATTGAAACTGTTTTTACCAACAAAAGTCTGCACATATCTAAAACAGTAAATGAGTATAAATAAATGGCATCCAGATAAGCTTCCATCACTGCCCGTTAAGCAACCAAGTAAACACAAAATTGCTCCCACTATAAGAATTATTGGTTGCAAGGCAGGGCACAATGGAATGAGTAACTAGAGCCATATAATAAAGTCTTTAAAAGGGCTATATCAGAAAGTCTTAAAAAGTTTATCAAAATTTAAATAACAAAAGCAGATAAAAAAGATAGTCCTTTAAAGAAGAGATATTCAATAGCAACACATGCTCACTTCTTCTTCTGAGCAGCCTTGGTGACCTTGGCACCAGTTGGGTCCTTCTTGTCAACATTCTTGATAACACCAACTGCAACTGTTTGACGCATGTCCCTCACAGCAAAACGACCAAGTGGTGGGTACTCAGAGAAGGTTTCAACAACCATGGGCTTGGTGGGAATCATCTTCACCATACCAGCATCACCATTCTTCAGGAACTTGGGCTCCTTCTCCAGCTCCTTACCAGAACGTCTATCAATCTTGGTCAAAAGCTCAGCAAACTTGACTGCAATGTGGGAGGTGTGGCAGTCCAGCACCGGAGCATATCCATTACCGATCTGTCCAGGGTGGTTCATGATGATGACCTGAGAGGTGAAGCTAGCAGCTCCTTTGGCTGGGTCATCCTTGGAGTTAGAGGCAACATAACCACGCTTAAGATCCTTCACAGCAACGTTCTTCACATTGAACCCAACATTGTCACCGGGAAGTGCCTCCTGAAGGGCTTCGTGGTGCATTTCAACTGACTTAACTTCAGTGGTAAGACCAGAAGGTCCGAATGTAACAACCATACCCGGCTTCAGGATACCAGTCTCCACACGACCCACAGGCACAGTACCAATACCACCAATCTTGTACACATCCTGAAGTGGAAGTCGGAGGGGCTTGTCAGATGGCCTCTTGGGCTCGTGGATCATGTCAAGAGCCTCAAGAAGAGTTGGTCCCTTGTACCAGTCAAGGTTGGTTGACCTCTCAATCATGTTGTCACCCTCAAAACCAGAGATGGGAACAAATGGAATCTTTTCAGGGTTGTATCC